>NC_062188.1:15908895-15983895 GCF_912470025.1 Vespa velutina | reverse complement strand
TTATGAACAATTAAATACCCATTAAGTTTACACGAATATTACGGAATATACTAGATCCGTTATTATTTGAACGTAATAAACGGGGCTTTAATTTCGTGCCGCAGGCTCGAAAGGTTAAAATAAATGAGCTCGTTCGCAATTTTAATGAAGAAATCAATTAAAATGCGAACAGAGTCACGGCCTCGAATTTGTTCGTTGCTTTCATCCGTTATTTACAATGGACCTACGCACATAAGGGTTTCCCTATTATTTTCCTTCATATTTTTCACCTTCTCCTTTTAATTTTTCTCCTTCTCATCCACTCCGTCGATCTCTTTCCACCGGCAATTTATCTTTAGTACCGTTTCACGCAAGCTCGATCTCGATATCCGTATTCTGCTTTACGCCGCACGCGAAAACAGCATTACGCCATAAAACGTGACGTATTCCTTAAGACCGACGGAACGTTTCGGAAGTTGATCGGTCAAATATATTTCTCTTCTCATCGATTTCGTTGGAGTCTCTTTTGGGCTTGTGAAAAATTGAATTTATATGTCATAAGTAACGAGGCCTTTAATTGTCGCGAAAAATTTTATAAGCGTTTGTGATCGCTCGTTCGTTCGTAAAAAAAGTTATATTGATATCTTTCGGAATATTTGAAATTACGTTCAACCAGGAATCATGAAAATTATTATGAATTATTAAGTAATCAGAATAGATAACGATGACTAAGGCAATCAACGAAATCGGTAAAATGAAAAGACCATGACGGAAGACGGATGGTAGAGGTTGTAGATTTATCGAGACGGAAAAATCAATTTTCTCATCGTTTTTATTCTCCTTGTGTATTCAAGGACGACTAAGCTCACGAGAACGACAACGATGACTAATTCATCTCGATTCCCTAGCGATCGCCACGGCGAGTTTCTCTTAGAGAATTTTCACAAGTTCCACGTCCTTCCTTGATGTAGCTTAATATTCTATTTATGCGCGTTCGTCTCTTCGTTCGTTCGTTCGTTCGTTCGTTCGTTCGTTCCTTCGTTCTAATCTAAGCTAAACTAAACTAAGTTTTAATTATAATAACTTTCCTCTTCTTCTTCCTTCTCTATTTATCTTTATCCATTTCGTTCCTGATAGTTAACAAAAACAAAATAGAAATCTCCGTATAGGTACGATTCGAAATGTAGTCTCGTGCCGGAACATCCCCTTTCTTTCTCTCTCTCTCTCTCTCTCTCTCTCTCTCCCTCTCCCTCTCTCTCTCTCTCTCTCTTTCGAGTAGAGAAGCGTGCGAGTTTTACGCGTATCGTGGTTAGAATTTAAATTGAATATTAAGTCAAGGTGGGGGATGATAAAGAGCCGTTTTACCGTTAGTACCGGCCTTATCGCTCGACCGTTTCTGCTGGTTCTCTCATTCGGGACTTCGCCAAAGTCAAATTGTAGCATCGGTCAAAGTTTCAATGGTATTCGATATTTTCTTTCCTTCTTCTTTTTTTTTCTCTTCCTCTTTTTTCCCTTTACTTTCCACGTGTCTCTAAATAGCGATATCTCTCTCTCTCTCTCTCTCTGTCGTGTACGAAGAAGAATCTTCTCTTCTTCCCTTTGAAAGATCAAAGGCTCCGATCTCTGACGTGTCACGAGAGCGAAGATTACGGTAGGAAAGTAGCCGTAACGACGAAGAAAGGAGTTCATTCCCCGACATCCGATGGCGATCTTCATTGCTAATTTTATCCCCTTCGGAATGGATATATCCGAGATCCCCTCTGTCTTACATGGTCCACTGAGAATTCTCTGTTATTTGACCGTCGTGTCGTGCCTGACTGTCTAGCAGTGTCCGCGAGACAAAAGTCGATAGACATGGGCCGGCTTAGATCTTTTTGGAGAGTTTCGTTGGTTCCGTAGGTATGAGAAAGAGATAGAACTGAGTCTTTTAGGGTCGGGGAATGGAGGGAGGTAGGTAGAAGGGTATGGGGATGCTAAGTGGGGATGGCTGGCGAACGAGAAACGGAGGATATATTCCAGGAGATATCTAACCATGGGTTGAACTCGAACCGGCTGGAGAGGTCGTTCGTACGGGGCTCTACGATGGAGGTAGGATGAGCTTGCTTAAAATGGATGAGATTTCGGACCTCCAGCGAGTGGATTACCCGTACGGCCGAGTCGAGCCATCCGTCAAGTCTTACTGACCGGTGAAACCAACCGACTATCCGACAAAAAGATCCGCCGACGCGATTCGAGCTCTCTCCTTCGAACCTTTCCGCAATTACGTCCGCCATTGTCTCGGACTTAATCAGAGCAACCCGGCGGAATAAAAAGAAAAGGAAAAAGAAAAGGAAAAAAGAAAAAAGAAAAAAAACGGAAAAAGGAAGAAAGGAAAAAAAGAAAAAGCCAATGTGTGTCCGTTTTTTCAAAAATAATATTCCACTCTCGGAGCTTTGCTATATTCCTATATCGAAGCTTTCTCGATGAGAATTCAGTAGTTGTTCCAATCTAATACCTTGCGTTTATTTCTTTTCTATCTCTTTTATTTTATCCTTTCTCCCCTCCACCCCCCCCCTCCCTTTCTATCGCGGAATTTCTTCTTTTCTTTTTTTACTTGACTTTTTAATTAGAAACAATGGATTCTAACGGTACGCAGGAATAATCAGGAGTGTGTTCCGTTTCGATGTACGCGGTAAAAATTTTTGCGATTGTTTCGAGAAGAAAATTCTCCTGTGCGGTTCGCTTCATCCGTGTTGTTACCTTCTCTTGCGGCGAGGTTGGAGGGTGGAAAGAGGAAAATAGGAACCAGGTCGGTTGAAAGCCTCGGGCTTTAAGTGTTTTTCTCTCTTTCTCTCAGTCTGCTTCTTTGGTTTCTCTTTTTTTTCTTTTCTTCTTCTTCTTCTTCTTCTTTTTTTTTTTTTTTTTTTTTTTTTTTTTATTTTTTTTATTTTTTTTTGTTCAACTCTCTTCCCGTCTCGATGCGGAGGTATCGTAACATAATGCAACGCCTCACTGCTTGTCTTAAAGCCAAAGGAGGATAAAACTTGGACCTAAAGGATGCTTTGGAAAAAGAGAAGGAAACCGTCTTTGGGAAAAAGTCTTTCGTGTCTCTTGGCCGAGCCCGCGGGCACGTGTGCACGAACGGAAAGACGATCTTTCGGAGTAGCGTGAATACGCGGAGAAACGGTCGCTCCGTTCCCTCAGGCTCAATCTTGATAAATATTTACGGTTTTAGCGCATATCGCGTGGTAAGGCATTGCCTTCGCCATACGACGTTGTAACATAGTTCCCTAGAGTCTCTTGCGAGTACCTAATCTACCCTCCTAGACAAATAAGAACCATACGTGAAAGACGTCATTTTTACATCTTTACTCTTCCTCTTTTTTCCTCTCTCTCTCTCTCTTTCTCTTTTCAGATCGTTCGAACATCGATCGCAAGTCAAGCTTCTCTATGTAAATATTTTTCTTATCTAAAATTACCATCGGTTGTCTATTTCATTGCTTTCGGACACGCATACTATTAGTTTTATCATATTTATACAAAGATAGAATAAACAAACGTGCGATTTAAATCGTATTAGACTTTTTAGATACGTGATTTAGATATTTACATTGTGTAGTAATCATCTGTTTCATTGTTTATCCTCTTACATACTCGAATGGTATATAATGGTATGTATAAAGGTGAACATAGTTTTATTAGTTCACGCTCATTCATCAATTTCCACGAACAATATCGAACATGCTCGTAATCCTTTTCGTTAGATATTAAATATAATGTACATAAGTTCTTACGCGTAATTTCTCATATACGATCGAGCAAAACCCAAAGTGTCGATAATGTATTTGCCAAAAGACCGTTAAGAAACACTTTGGATCGCTTGAAATTTGATTGGATCGAGAAGTGAGAAAATACATGGAATATTTCATAAACGAAGACCGTACGGTGAATTCCAAAGCACGCGTTAAGCTTCCTCCGCGGAAACGTTACATTCTCTACGTATTTCCGCGTCTTTTCGTTTGCTTACGCACGTGCCAGAAGTCCTCGCAAGGATCCCACTCTCTCTCTCTTTCTCTCTCTCTCTCTCTCTCTCTCTCTCGTTTTCTTCCATGTAATAGCAAGGACGATTTGTATGCTCGACGTAGTAAGGAACGTTACGTTTCGCACGTGCCACGCACCCACGATATCGACCGTTCGTCGAGTCTTTTACTTCGTTGGAAAATAAACTCTAGTAAAACTCGAGTTCAGGACCAATGATCACGTTTCTCTTATTCTTTGAATTTTCGACGATCGTATCGGAGCCTAGCACGATACCGATCGAACTTTATAGAATTCCAAAAATTTCAAATATAAAGAGAAAGAAGGGAAGAAAGAAAAAGAATGAGATAGAGGGAGAATAGAGACAGAAAAAACTTGGCGTTTTGTTTTTTTTTTTTTTTTTTTTTTGTTTTTTTTTTACGAACGAATTATTACAAATCTACTATGTACTATCTGACCGTGATAAACTTTATTATCGATATCTGATTTGACAGGGAATCATTGTGTAGATAAATACAATGATTTACGAGCTTTTGCATGAATTACAAACCTCTGGTACGTTGGACGCATGCGCACTATCAACCTACGCCCCCATTCGTTATTTATAATAAAACATTATTGACTAGAGACCAAGGGGATTTACATAGAGATAACTAACATCGCACGCATTACGAATCCCATGGCAATGTAATTTCAGAAAGGACACGTCAAGTCGATGTTCTCTTTGTCATATTACCACAATCTCCTAGGTAGTAAAACGAATAAATATTCGAACATTTCCGGCTTTGTAGTTTTAATCGATCGTGCTAACTACTTGTCCTCCACGAGAAGTTCCCAATTAGCGATCGTCATTATAACGAAGTACTCCCTTTTATCTCAAGAACAATGCCTAGTCTAACTCTTCTCGTTCTAGAAATTTCTGTTTATCTATCTTTACAATGATCCTTACGTATCGTATTTCTCTTCTTAGAAGAAGATAGTGTGAGTTTAATGGCAAAAAGAAGAACAACCCAGAATGCATTATTATCGATCGTAAATATAATTAATGAAAGATCAATAAGTTCAGTAAACGTAATTCCAGTTCCTACGGAGAATCTCGTTGATAGGGTGGGGTGGGGTCGGGGTGGGAGAAGGAAGAGGAAGAGAGGAGGGGGTGGGAAAGAGGAAAAAAAGAAAGAGAGAAAAAAAATCCTTCATTAAAATATATGCCGTAGTCGTTCGTGACAGGTTGGCAATTTAGTTGATAATAAATAGAGAATAAAAATAACAATAAAACGGAGAAGGGAGGAAATGAAAAAAAAAAAAAAGAGATCAAAATCAAGAGTACAAGTAACGTATCCCGAATTCAAAAGAATTGATCAGACTTGAAAAAAAAAAGAAAAAAAAAAAAAAAAAAAGAAAATGAAGTAGGACGGACGTTGTATCGATTTTAAGATGGTTTTGCTTATCGAAGGGTGAAAGTACCTACGCGTCAGGTTCGTAGAACGGTCGTGCACGGGATAATGATTTGAAGTAAACGCTCGTATATACGCACGCTCCTCGTGTATATATCCTGATAATATCGGTCCCTGCGCGTTATTAACTCGGATATAACAGTGGTAGCGCCACGTTCGCAAACTACTACCGACACCATCGACCATCACGCTCGGACGAAGCTATGAATATCGTTTGTAACGCGACTGCTCGAGTGGTTCGTTGATCGTACAGATGAGAAAAGCGCAAGCCGCGCTTTCTAGGGAGGAAAGAGGTAGAGAGGGTTGAAAGAGAACGAAGACCATAATCCAAATGCGACGGAAGTGCCCTTTTATCGTTCGTCAAAGGGAATAACGAGCGAGCGTATACCTTAACAGTACAATGAGCGTACTTTTCGATCTTTCCTTTCTTTTTTCTTTCTTTCTTGAACTTTTTCAAGGTCTTATTCTTCTACGTTGCGGCACGTGGATATCGTTGAAATCGAACGAATCGAGACCTTTCGCTGGTACACAAAAATTCGAAGTATTCGAAAAGTGGAAATGTTGCGGATAACGTGTGCTCGATCACTTTTTGCGAGAATAAGAGGAGTGGAATGGGTTTGGGGGGTTGGGATAGGAGAGGACGGGATAGGAGAATCGATCGATCGTCATTCTACGCAGTAGGTAGCATGCATTTATAACGTGACATGAACGAAGGTACAAAGGATTCGTGGTAGATACGAGCTGAACGTGTACACTCCTCCAGGATACGTTGTAGGAGTATCTCGCGGAAGAAAATACGCGCGTCTACCTTGGGTTACAGGAACAACTAAATAAATAAAGCCAACACGGATGCGAGAACAAGCAGGAGTGGTTTGCAACGAACGGTCCTCCCGATTCACAAAAATCCAAGCACGAGAGCGAGCACTCGAGTTTCTGTCCCTTTTTTTTTCTTTTTTTTTTTTCTTTTTTTTTTTTTTTTTCTTTCTGTGGATGTCGAGAACGCAAAGAGGAAGCTAGTGGTCTCCTGGGAGAATCCCTTAGGAAGGTGCCTCTCTACATTTTCCTTTGCATGTACGGAGCGTCGTCGCGTGGTCCTGCCGAATGGCTCTCGTACATACCAACGCGTATACATATATGTATGTAGGACATCGGTAAGGGGTGCGGTCGCGAACGCGAATAAAGGAAAGCTATCGCGACGAATATGAAGGAGATTTCCCAAGGATATTCTCCATGGGAACCAAGCTGCTAGTTCACGTTTTCTCCCCACGAAACCACATTCGTCGTTTGCCGAGTTACGAAAACGTATGTAGGTATGTGCCAGATATCTTGGTAGAGAGGGTGATTCTTTAAGAATTTCGGACACGAAGCAAGGCTTTACTTTCCGAGCGTATCACTTTTATCGCGGTTTTCACGATCGAAGAAGAGAAGGCGTATCACCGATTCGTTCAAAGTTCTTCGACGGGAAGGATACACGTGGGCCGCGTCTCAGTTTCTCGTATGCCTACCACTCTTATATACTTACTTACATACCTCTCTATCCTTGTACATATGTATTCGCGCACGGGGTCGAGTCCTCATGTGAATATAAATGTATGTATTATCCTACGTGGTAGCGTTCTGTTACAACACATTGACACAGGTAAATACATACACGAGTATACTAACATTGGGGAAGGGAGTAAATAACTAAGTAAGTACATACTCGAGTAGGAAGGTCCAGCGACCAGGGGGACACCTAGGAAAATACACGAACACGTGAGACCACCAGGACTCGTGGTCGGAAAGATGGCCGCTAAGTGAAGACAATTGAAACGCGCGATTCCGGACGTGTAAGTACACAGCGTCGATCGTACCTCGACGAAGAGAGCGCGTCGTTATAAATCACTCGGTGCTCTTTACGAGAGCCGGGAGCGATAATTCTTAGGGTGGTCTTCTCCCCGCTGACCTGAACGTTCCTTCTTCCTTCGTGACCGACTCGACCCTCGATTCTTCCGCTATCCTTCTCTTTCTTTTTCTCTCCCTTTCCCCCTTCCCCCCTACCGCTCCTCTCTCTCTCTCTCCCTCTCTCTGTCTTTCTTCTGCTCTCGCGTGCGCTCTTTCGCTCTATCTACCCTCGCAAGGACTTTGAACGTTAAAGTGCTCGAGTTCTCGACCACACGACGTAAAAAATTTGCTCTCGTGAAAGATCAATCTAAACGATTGCTACTAATCGTTCTACGATTTTGTATTATGTTAATAGAATCGATATAAATGTATCCGTTAAGTAGCTATATCATTTGTTTTTTCTTCTTTATGTTTTAAACGTAAGTAACGAGTACATTGTTACTTATTCTCTTTATACAATTTCTGTTTATTATTCGCTTTTGGACATACATTATCATTTCGTTCGAATGACAATAATAACGAAGGTAGTTTAAAAAAAAAAAAAAAAAGAAAGAAAGAAAGAAAGAAAGAAAGAATAGAAAATTGATAATACGTCTGAAAGAAAGAGGGAAAGAGAGGAAGATATTGCGGGCGTACATGTCGGTGGCGGTCGATCATTTTTCATTGCGCGGTAGTCGAATGAAAGCGGGATTCCATCATCCTCCGGGCATGAAAAGCGTTTCGTGATCGCTTTAAAATAAGCTATTCTTCCAGGTTTACATATGGAACGTGCCCTCTTCTTTATTTCTCGGTCGGTCGCGTAATCGCTCTTCGACTGTGTATGTACGTGCGATCGCGTGTTGAAACATAAGTGAGTGTTCTCTGTGCGTACGTACGCGCGCGCACGCGCGTGGGGATGTGTAAATATGTACGTGTACATGTGTGTGTATGTGTGTGTCTGTCTGTCTTTAATACACAGAAAATAGATACACTACTCGCATATGTCATAACCCACACGCACGCGAATTGAACATTCTACTATCGTTCAGTACATGTCTCTTGTCGTTATATAAGTATATCACATATATATTTATATACATTTAGGTAGATATTATAAATTTGTTCACGCATGCGCGCATACAAATACAATATATATATATATATATATATATATATATATATATATATATATATATATATATATATATATATATATATATAGAATCACGCGGCCGGGCATTCATAAAAGACGAATCTACTTTCCACCCTCTCTCGCGGATTATGCATCGCGTGGCAGACAATCCTGTGTTCAGGATTTTCACATTAAAAAACAATCTTTTCAGGCCGAGGTCGTAACGTAAGAAGAAAGAGCTCCGGCTTCGGTAACACCTGCTACCCTTCCTTTCCAACGTACAAATAAATCACCTCGTCTCTTCTTTCGAGCAACTGTCGCTCGACGTCGGCACGAACGACGACCTCCAAAGGATCCTACTCAAGGATTTTCCAACGGAGGAGACCTATTTCACTGAAGATACAGCGAGCTTAACGACACTTCCTGCTTCTCTTTCTTATTCTCCGACAGGCTCTTAGAAAAATTCTGCCAAACGATAGTTTAAACGCTTAACACGTCGCTTTAACGTCGCTTAATTCGTAAGTTACGACTTAGAACTGTTCTCGAGTGTACCCTTGGTACGTGTAAATCACGATAAATCCACGCTTCGATAATCGTCGAGCGCGAACGCGTAGATAGGGGAGCCTATATTCTCTCTCATCGTCCAACCCTCTCTCTCTCTCTATCTGTCTATCTATCTATCTATCTATCTCTGTCCCTATCTCTGTAGATCGTTTCTCGAGGAATCTGCGGGTTACACGTTATGTAGGTTACGCGCATAACCCGCGAGTTTGCCTCATCACGTAGATCTGTTACATGGGACAGTTACATATCTCTGAGTTAGAAAATGAGAGAAGCACGGTTACCCTTGACCTGACTTTCCTATATGTCTCTTTATACTTTGGCAAACCGTATGAAAAGAAATATATCGATCGAATCAAAGATTAAATTTGATCAGTGTTTTACGATTTGAAAAAATAATCTTTCTTGTTTTATGACAAGAGGGAGGCGGGAGGGGGGGGGGGAAAGAAGAAAAAAGAAAAAAAACAGGCATAGAACTGTTCGATCTTGATCTTTGAATAATAACATAACTTGTCATCCCTGTCACTCATTTATTCACGATGATAAACCTATTATCGATTTTGACGACTAATCTCGTACGTCGTGCATCGTTTACCATAAAGGGATTCGACTTTGTTCTATTTTTTTTTTTTTTTTTTTTTTTTTTTTTTTTTTTTTTTTTTTTTTTTTAAAAGAACGCTATCATTACTCGGAATATTATTATAATAAAGAACGAGAGTTATGCTCGACCTGTTCATATAATGTTCTCGTATTTCGTACAGGCATATCGATCCCTTCGTGAAAAAAAAAAGAATGTAGTCACCCTTAGTTTTCTTCATCTCACGTGTAGTACTTTCTCGGAAGAATTCCATCGGTTGAGCTTAGCAAGGAGGAAAACATTATCGGCGGGTCCACAATTTTCCGCGCCATAGGACACGCAGCGGTAGTTCTGTAGAAAGGGAGAAGAAAAAAAAGAGGGCGAAAGAGGAAGATAGAGTTGGCTTACCCTAGTACCACTAGATCGCTATCGGACCGAGAAAGAGAAAGGGAATGAAACGTCCTTCTTCTCTCTCTCTCTCTCTCTCTTTCTCTTTATCTATCTTTCTTTCTTTCTCTCTCTCTCTTTTCTACCCTCCTCTTTCACTTATTGTTACTCATTTGTCTTCGTTTCTCGTTTCCACCAAGTACCTTGTTTTGTACTGATTAGACACTATCACGACAAACCTGATTACACCCTATTGTTGCATCGATGCTTATTTACGAGACACATAAATCGATGCAAGTAAGTACCACGAAGGTACATAAGAAGTTTTTATTATTCGCGTGTTTCGTGATTCCTTTTTTTTTCTCTCTCTCTCTTTTTTTTTCTTTTTTTCTTTTTTTTTTTTTTTTTCTCTTGATAACCAGCTACGACGGCATTGTAAGCGAAATATTTATAAGTCACGAATCAGAAAGGAAAGAGAAAAACCATAGGTACGAAGTAATTACTAACTTTATTTCTCTAACTTTGTTAACTTGATTCCAATCGATCTCGGCCCACTTCACGAAAGGACTATCAAAAATAATATTCTCTCGATTGGTCGACAGATGTCTAACGGTTTTTCCCTTTGACCGAATAATCCATGGTTATGTCGGTTGGTAACACCATCGAACGTCG
Source organism: Vespa velutina (assembly GCF_912470025.1). Classification (NCBI taxonomy): domain Eukaryota; kingdom Metazoa; phylum Arthropoda; class Insecta; order Hymenoptera; family Vespidae; genus Vespa; species Vespa velutina. The sequence continues at coordinate 15,973,253 of NC_062188.1, read as the reverse complement.
TTACGATCGTTTTCGGGGGTTCGGTTCATCGTGTGCGTGCCATTATTCGCATCATTCGAGCATTTGGCGCTCGAGACAAAGAACATCCAGAAAACATCGTTGTCGTTAATTTCACCAACACCCTTGCCACTCGTTCTCGAGAAACGCTCGCAATAAATGGCCGATTGTTAGGCTCGAAAGGGGGTAGAAACACCCTTTCTTTATGACAACGAGGCCTTTCTCGATGTAGATCGTACGAGAATGCCACAGTTACGGTACACCTTTAACGAACTTTCAAAAAGCTTTGTCGGCGAGAAATACGATTGCTTCGAATGCACATTTGAGAGGAGTGAAAGAGAAAAAAAGAGAAAGAGAAATAGAAAGAGACCGCTGGTGCTCTCAGTATGTCGAAATCGACAAAGGCGCTCGACCACACTTTTCTTTGAGAAGGTCGTACGAATGACGAAAGATTCATTCTTGGCATTCATGGTCAAGGCTAAATCGATTTGAGCTTAACAGTTTTATCATTGTGTTTAAATATATATGACCGTGGAACTTAACTAACAAATATAAAAGCAATAAAACGTTGTCACCATTTTTCATTAGATATTTTTATACTTTGAAATAAAATTATACGTACTATGATGTCTATAAAATATAAATATTGTCTTTTATATATATATATATATGTATATATATATATATACTTTCTCATTATTCTGATTTCGCTGCGCTTGTCTCCTCCATTCGTGCAAAGATATAATTAAGTTAACTACAAAGCACGTTCAATTGTATTCGATAATATCTTTGGATCCTTCGCGGTCCATTGGGAAACGCGTTGAAGTTGAGGGAGTGGTCCATAGATTGAATTAATTGAACTCTGTTATGTATCAAGATCGATTAATACTCACTAGAGCGATAATTGAGGACTCTTCGTCAAGAAAAGCGATTGACGAAGATAATGTTCGAGACAAAGGCTCGAATTACATTCTATGAGCTATTGAGGAGCTTACACGATATTGCGATCCGATTCCATTAACGTACACGTGAAGCACTATAATACAAATGAAGATACGGCGTTATGCGACTTTTGCGTCTAATTGTTTTCTAAGAAATCAATATCTAAACGTACTAGTAGAAAAAAATATTGATAGTATCACTTTTAACACATTTTCATATGAATTATAATTATTAGAAATATAAATATTTGAACATCGTCATTTTCCAATAAATAAAAGCAAATGTTACTTGACATTACGATTAAATAGATATTCGCGTGATTCGAATAAAAATTATAATATATTCGGCGTAAAAAAAAAAAAAAAAAAAAAAAAAAAAAAAAAAGAAAAAAAAAGTAATTGAAACTATTTTGAAATGAATTGAAATATATCGCTAGAGAAAATAAATAATTGAAACTATGAATAATGGGGAAGATCTATCTAAAAAGTTCGACGAAAGAGAAAAATAAAGGTAAGCCATATGTTCACGATAGTAGTATATATTCTTACTACCGATAGCTAAGGATACTAGGTATAAGGCGCGAAAAAACCGAAGAGCAATGGTTCTCTACTAAAAGAGAAAAATAATCTTGAATGGCGAAGAAAGCAAAGACGAAGGTACAAAAGGGTAGTGTTTGTTTGTACGAGAGAAACGCCGGCTGGTAAAGGATCTAGGAGGTATTCTACTTTTCTCAAGAGCCGACTCATGATGGTCGGTGGTTAACGGCAATAGGGTGCCCATGCCATTATATACCATCATAGACACCATCGCAGCTACCATCGTTCGATATCTATTGTCCATCGTTCTAGTGGCTCGGACCCGTCGACAGTTGGCCTATTATTTTCTCTCTCTCTCTCTCTTTTTCTTTCTCTCACGCTTCTCTTCAAAATTACACCTCATCCCCTCTGACGAAACACTTCGAGTTAGCACAAGAAGTCTTTTGCTGCTCGTAAAAAGATGACAATGGTCTACCGTCTGTCGTTATCGAAACGGTCGCAGCTCGTCGCTCGTGCCAGCACTCGTTCGTGCCCTTAGATTCGACAAGGGACCTGGCCTGACCACTGTCAGGAAAGGGATCGTCCCTGACGAAAATGCCAGCAAGTGTGCCGAATTGTCCCGCGGGACAATCGCCTTTGTATACTCTCTCTTTCTCTCTCTTTCTCTCTTTTTCTCTCTCTTTCTCTCTATTTCTCTCTCCCTCCCTTCCTCTATCTATCTATCTCATTTTCTCTTCTATTTGGTAAATCCTCCATTTTTTCTAGCGTTTCTTTCTGGATACTTGCCTTGTCAAAGTAAACGGCACTAATTTCTCTCTCTCTCTCTCTCTCTCTCTCCCTTTATCTATTTATCTCTCATTTTCTCTTCTATTCGGTAAATCCGCCATTTTTTCTAGCGTTTCTTTCTGGATAATTGCCTTGTCAAAGTAAACGGCGCTAATTTCTCTCTATTTCTATTTTGAAAGAACATAGAACGGATGAAATTTTACCAAATTTCGACCGTACCATATTACGTATTATGTATGTACGTATTCTCTAACGTATGTTAAGCAACCGATGATGGTTCTCCTCTTGGCTAGTTAATTAAAGTAAAAGAACATGACCGAGTTTCACGAGCCAATTTTATGAAGGTCCTTCCGTCGACCGTCACAATGAGGACATCCCTTTGAAGATTTCTCTCCCTCGCTCGTTCTCTCTCTCTCTCTCTCTCTCTCTCTTTCTCTCTCTCTTTATCCGTTCACTTTGTCGAGATCCACGATGCCTTTAAAACGACGCGCGCTGAATGACATACTTTTCCTCTTTCCTTCGTGGTTGCTCTCTTTCTTTTACATTTTACCTCCTTCTCTTTAGCCTCTCCGTGGCACTTCGAGCCGTCACGATACACTCTCAACTCATCCACTAACCTGAAAAAAAAAATATATATATATATATATTAAACTCTTTGGTAACGTGTCTTCCTGATTCACGAGCTCGCTGGCATGACGAGAGAGAGACAGAGAGAGAGAGAGAGAGAGAGAGAGAGAGAGAGAGAGAGAGAGAAAGCGAGAGAGAGAGAGTACGCGATAATCCAATGGCTTCGCGGATATGACGACCGAACGAACTCACTCGAGTTTCTGTAAATACTGTTCCGAACGTTTTTCGAATGGGACACATATTGGCAACACGTTTAATACTCTCGACGATTGGAGAATCGAAAGGATAAAATACTTGCCCAATCGTGTTTCATTCGCACGATGATAGAAAGTATTTCGCGGAGTACGCGCGAACTAACCATCAAATCTATACGAGGCGTTGTAATAATTATCGACTTTTTCTCTTTCTCTTTATTTTTCTCTTTCTCTCTCTCTCTCTCTTTCTCTCTCTCTCTCTATATATATATATATACATACATATATATATTTTCGAATTTACTATTTCATCCCGTGTCCCATATCAATTTTTCTCCGTCTCGTATATATCCACGTATGACAACTTCGACACTGGCGAGCGACCTGCGATTAGCACGGAAAAATATGTTCGTAATAAAGTCGTCGTTTCTGAAACAACTGTAACTGTATACGGATCCCCATACATTTGTGTACGTGTAATAATATACGTGCACAAATCTCGAACATTTGCACAGGGCGTGGAGCAGCTTTCGTGCGCGTTCTCATTTGTTATATATTCGATCGCGACTGGATACTGAAACGCGGTCGCGAGAAAGTACCGTATGTTCAGCTTTCCTGAACAAGCAAGCAATGGTCAAGCTATTGGCCGAGCAATATTCCTTTGGCAATATTCACTTGGGTCCATTTACCTTCCTCTCTATGCGTCCTTAACTATCGCTTGAGGTTAGCGTAAAGCCAAGGCTTCGGGCATTTTGCGAAAGGCATTAATTGGAATCCGATAACTTCGTTAGCAGAAGTACATATCTGAACTGCGTTACGTAGATGCAAACTCCGTGATGCTACTGTACACCATAGATTTTACAGGATGAGCCCTCTTCTTATTGAAATCGATAGAAAGACGTTAATTTAGACGTTAATAGAAAGATTATTTGAATTAAATGAATTCCAACAAAAAGTGTAAATATGTACGTATGTATTTATTAATAAATGAATATTTTTCATTTGTTATTTCCTTTCAAAACTATTCGAAAAATTTTTCTAACATCTGTTCCGGAAACTATCTATTTTCAATGGTATCATTTATATATATATATATATATATATATATATATATATATATATATATATATATATAACAAATCGATACGAATAGGGTTGACTCGTTGAGACGGATCAGTCCAATTCGTCTTTATCTTCGACAATACGTCATAGAAGTTCGACTTCGTATTCGATTAATTTTTTTGCGAAAAGTTCTCCTAACGTATATCTAAAACAACATTCAATTTTCAGACGTACTATGTTATCAACGAATACATGTGGGAGGATCGATCGAACGAAACAATGATCGCATCTCAACAATATAAGCTTCGGATCGCGCACGTTCGCGAACACGTAGGATAACTCTACACACCAGATTTACCATGTGCATCGCCAATCGACCGGGCTAATAGAATTACAAATTTGGATGTGACTTTACGATTGCAATGTTTTTGGGATAGAGAACATTTATATTGTAAAATTATTTCGAAAAGGTTATATAAACGAAAAACTTTTCTATTTATACCATTTAATATTATCTATATTGAAAAAAGTCGAGTCAAAAATGTTTGATCGTTTCAATCGAGTATACTTCAGTTTTGCATTCACATTGAATATTTAACTTTTGGATATTCTCATATTAATTAGCAATTAATATTTGATGCCTTTGGCCTAGTCATCGAATCGATAGTCCTCGAATACATCGCGGTATAAATTTTGACGCGAATCATTTTGAAAAGTCATTATTTGTACGAGAGATACTTCTTTCAACAAGGAAATCTATAGGCATACATGCTCTCTCCTCTCTCTGTCTCTCTCTTTTTCTCCCTTTCCTTCACTTCTCTATTTCTCTCTCTCTCTCTCTCTCTCTTCTCTCGAGTGTTATCGATTTCAAATCACAGGGCTCCGTTGCATCGGTTCTCAACTAGGCTCGCGCGGAATTGGCACCAAGAGTACGCTATTAGTCGGAGGAACGCCATTACGGTCTCGTCGCACGGAGCGATTTCAATTCTCGATATCGCGAGATGCAGGTGGTTAGAAATCGATTCTCGTACTCCTCAGAAGGAATCAAGCCTCTTTCGCTTATTCGTAAGCGCCATCGATCGTTTCACCCTTCCGATAATCACAAGATAAATCTCTTCGGTCTATCGCACTACCACAGAGTTCATCGTCACGTTCAATTTATATGGTTACGATTCAATAAAATCAATGGGTACGTTCGAATTGCGAAATCTTAATATTCAATATTTTCGTATATAATTCGGACGTGTTCGTTTATTCAAGTACAACATTTTGAAACAGAGTTTCGGTAGGACGGCCGTCTCTGAATAAAGTATCTGAAAGAAAAGGAAAACGTTGGATTAGGAATTCGAAAAGCCGTAGACGAACGATCGTTCTTGAAACGATGATGAGGTGGACCAGATATATACGTATGTATGTATATATGTACCAACAGGCAAATCCGTTCGGTATGCCTTGGAAAAAGTTAAGAAGACACGTCCTTGGCGTATCTACTCGGTCGAATGAAACTTTGTACTTTTGAAATTTCGATAAAATTGAAAAGCATTCGAATTCAAATGAACCGGGCCGTGCTATAGGTACTGGTATATAGGAACGATCTCGCGTTACCAGACGCCATTGCTCTGCCACTGCCGTCCTATCGAAATTCAACGAATATTACTGAACACGAGGAAAGAAGAGACGTTGGAGAAAAGTAGAAAGAAAAAGGGAGGAAGAGAGAGCAAAGGGTTGAGAAAAGAAAAAGAAAAAAGAAAAAGAAAGAGAGAGAGAGAGAGAGAGAGAGAGAAAAGAAAAGAGGAAGAAAAACTGGAAAGAAGAGACTGGGCAGGATAGTAAATGGAAAGGAGCGAAAGAGTGGTATGGAAAAGATGGGCCGCAAAAATGGAAAGAGATGAAAACGCATAAGCGCATTCGTGTGGCGATATGCCCGGGCATACATACTTACTTGAAGATGGCAGTGTATAGGAAATACGTAGGACGTGGCCCGCTACTTCTATGTTTTATGTTCTTTCTCTCCATACGGTCGAACGTTCAACGGTGTGTACGCTCGTTCTTGTTCATATATATATATATATATATATATATATATATATATATATATATATATATATATATATATATACATATACGCTTATGGATATACCTATATAGTTACAGGAGCTCTCTTACTTTCCGTTCCTATGATTTATGACGCCTAACGCTTATACGGCTCTTCGTATCCGATGCGCCAACGAGACCGCGCGCATCGGATACGAAGAGAACGACCGAGATTTTTCCTGCGGCTGGGAAAAACGGAAATATTCGATGCGAAGGGTCCTTTATATCGACGATACCAGCCGTTTTACCGTAGCTTGCCACAAACAAATCAATTTCGTGTCTACTCTGTCAGTCTCTTACGGAAAGGTGAAGAAGGGTAGTAGAATGAGGACGGCTCTTTCTTTTCTATAGAGAAGCTGTATACTTATTGTTAGACCAATGGACGAACGAACGAACGAACGAACGAACGAACAAACGAAGCAGACGAGAAGGAGACGTTTCCGAGGTTGAAATAGAAAATCCATCGATCCACCGATCATTCTCCTCGTCTTTCTTTCTCTTTCTCTTCCTTCTATTTCTCCTTCACTTCCTCCTCTTCCTCCTCCTTCTCCTTTTCCTTCATCTTCTCGTTTCTATTTGTATTCATACGTCTCTCCCTGTCTCTAACGTGTGCACTTCGTATTTTCGTCTCGTATGCAAATCTATCGTAGAATTGAAAAAGAAAAAGGTAAGACTAAGAGGAATAAGAAAATCGTTCGACCGGATTCCATGGCGAAGGTCCTCCTACGGTTAGGCGAGAGTTTTCCGCTTACCTACGATTCTAAACCTTTCATTTGCATCCCAGATTTTAAGTCCGAGATTGATTTTCCAATAACAGAAATTGCACGGGAATCGTTTTAATTTCCAGTCACGATTGAGACATCGGTTCGTACGTTTTTTTTTTTTTTTTTTTTTTTTTTTTTTTTTTTTTTTTTCCCCATAACCGATTCCTATCCGATCTAATAAAATGCGATCATCGACCTTTTTACAAAAATTAATATATATATATATATCGCTTTTTAATATCAACCTAATCTGATTATCTATATATTTATAAAACGAGTATAAATCATAAAATGTTATAATTTAACATCTGTACAAGTTATTTTGAATAGGAATGGTAATATTTCAAAAACGTCAAGTTATTCCGAAGTTAGTATATATCCGAAGATAATTTAATAGATTCGTGTGAATAGGATGGTCTGACTTAATAATTTGACAATCCGCGAAAACTTATTCCTTCTCGAGAAGAACTTATATATTAGCTCTTCAATCATTATAAAACAAAGTTATACAAGACGATTTTAACGTTATCTAATATTCGATTATAGGGAATTATAAAAAATCTTTTAATAAAATTAATCCTATTTGAATTCAACAGAACGTATTTATAATTAATCCTACCAATTGATATTAGTTTTATCCGTGGAATAAAATTAAAACAAGCTTTTTTATTTTATTTTATTTTTTTTGTTTTTTTTTGTTTTTAATTATTTAATAACCATTCGATAAATTGGTATAATCGATAAATATTCTCTCGCACAATCATGCGCGATAAATTTCTAGCAAGTTCGATTTATCGAATTCGGGTTGAACGTTGCTCGGATTGATCGAACTCGAAGTCGAAGGTTTACGATTAGAAGGGTAAGGGCGACGCGTCGATATTTCGTTCGGTCAAGAACGACGAAGACGAAGAGAAACGAGAACATTGGCTTCTCTCTCTCTCTCTCTCTCTCTCTCTCTCTCTCTTTCTTTCTCACGTATTTTCAATGCGCTTAACATCGAGCTTTCCAGACTTCTGATTTTCTTTAGTCCAAGCATAAGTGATCACGGGCGTAAAGTTGTATGTAATAGCTATGCTATGCTAACGGCACAAAGAGACGGCCGACTTTAAAAAGCTTTCATCTAGCACGATATTGATAAAGGAGGGCAGATTGGAAAAGAGGAGAAGAAAGGTGGAAGCTATAGATGGACTTTTCTTTATGAAAAAGGGGATCTTCGGGAAAAGCTGATAAATCTTCTTGTCGGTCTTAGAAACGATGCGAGTAAAACGACGTGGGCAAAGCGTCGTGACGGACGAAGAGACGAGACGGGGATCGTTTATCTAGATTTAATCGTTCGGAACATCTGCCATGCACGGAATTTACGCCCACTTTTAATTTCACTCCTTCTCTCACTCTCTCTCTCTCTTTCTTCCTTCCTCTGTCTCTCTGTCTCTCTGATTCCTTTATTACAATGGATTCGTCCTTCGTTCTTTTTATTTCGAGAGAAAAAACAAATTCAGAATAAAAATCGTCGAAAATTCGATAAAATGTGGAACACAGGAGAAGGGTGCTTAATATCCTTACTGGGTCTCGTATCTCGTGTTGAACGAAAGAAAATCGGTGCCACTTTTTTAAGAGTCATTCCGCCGAGATAAATCTTATGAATACCGAAAACTAGTAAAAGGAGGGATGTGCTTCGTCGAGAGAAAGCGATTCGATCGTCAGCTCGAAGCTCGAATGACGCGAGGATCATTTGTCTGGATTAAGTCTCAAAGCCCCGCTGGCCTATCTTTAGTGAGAGGGTGAGATCGGGATATGAAACCGAAGGGGGTTGAAACCCCCCCTCCCCTTTCCTCTTCCCTTCTTTTACTCCTTCTAACCGAAGGATTTGGCATATATCTACCTGTGCCGTTAGACTTGCGGCACCATTTCTCTTCGCGAATAGCACCTTACCCGTTTCCACCTATAAAAAAGGTGCCTCTCTGTAAAAACGGTCGTTTCGGGGCATCGTTATAAGCATGGTAATAGATTCTTTCTTGCTATGGAAAGAGAACCGGCATATCGTACGTCCGAGATTTATGTGATGGCGCTTGGACTTGAAACGATTCAAAGTTACGAAAGGGTCAACGATCCCGGAGCTCGCCAAAAGTCGCAACCACGATAAAAATGCAAATCTGAGAGCGGTAGTATACTGCTGGCGTACTCGCAACAGGTGCAGATTCGATATAAACGTATCAAGATCGTATGTTATTTATTCGTACATAGTATATATGTATACTCGGATAGAATACTTTTGACGTTGGTGTTTTCGGCTAGCTAGAGAATGGGAGACAGAATTACTAGAGGATTTACGTTCACTGGCATAAATGACGTTCTCTTCGTTCGGTAAGTTAAAGAGAGAGAGAGAGAGAGAGAGAGAGAGAGAGAGAGAGAGAGAGAAAGAGAGAGAGAGAGTATCGTCGAAAGTTGGCGAGAATTCACTTCGAAGGTGAGCTCATTCGAAAGCTCGATTCTCTTCTAGTTTTCTCTTGGTTCGTGGTTGTGACAAGTAGTAATACGTCGAATTCAAGTGGATTCGACTAATTTACGTACGCCAAACACCGCCTTGTGACTTTCTAATTCCACTCCTCGTTGCTTCTCTTCTTCGCTCCCACTTCGTCTACGTTTGATTTTCGAGTTATCCTCGGGGCGGTTGCTTCTTCACCAGAGTAAGAGGGTAGCAAAGAGAGAGAGAAAGAGAGAGAGAGAGAGAGAGAGAGAGTTAGAAGGGGAGAGATAGATATAGTAAGAGGGTGATGGGGTGTGTGTATCACCACGGCTGCATTCTAGTAGAATTATCAAGGAACGCACGTATACACTGAAATCGTGGACACGTTAGCTATCCGTAATGTAGTCGTAGTTTGGGTAGTAGTATGGTTGCGATGTTCTGCCGCGTAGTCTTCGGAAGGCGAGCTATGCTAATTCGTATGAATATGCATCGATGACTCGAGAGCCGACGCTGCGGCGAAAATAATTCCACGGATTTATCGAGTCAGAATCTTGACAGAGCCGGAGGGCTCCGCTCACACAAACACACCTACATGGCTGAGATATAGTTGGTGGATGCCGTTAAACTACACAGTTAGCTCTAAGGTATGTAGGGTGTACGCGTTAGGAAAGTACGTAGTAGGTAGTTTTCGCGGCGCGAAACCCGATCCACTTTAAATTTTGTTCTATTTCGAAACTGCGGTTAATCTCATTCATATCTTTTAGCCATTATTAAAGGCTACCAAGAGATAGTTTAAAATTTTATCGAAAATCGATTTCATTTCTTATTCGTTTATTCCTTTTGTTTCGCGATCCTGAGTACTGCGACATTGTTCCTGTCGAGATGCACTTACCGCGTTCGCCATATCCAACGGAGTAACCTTTGCGGAGTACGGATAATGAAAGGAAATGCGGCCCAACGATTTCACAGCCATTAGCCGAGAGGCATTATTCAGAGAAGTAGACTCTTCGTTCTATCTGATTATTTCAGGATATCCGAAACAAGCGTTCGCAAAAAAAAAAAAAAAAAAGGAAGAAATTCTCGAGAGAAAAGATTCCTTTGGATTCTCGTAAATTCTTTGATCTTTTTTCTTTTTCTTTTTTTTTTTATCCTTTTTTTTTTTTTTTACATAATTTAAAAAGCCCGTAAGATTTTATTAATATTTTCAAAATCAGTTCTTAAAATGATTTTCTCTTTTATAAAACATCGTTCCTTTTTTCTTTTTTCATTCTTGCTTGCTATTACAAAGAGCGAGAGAGAGAGAGAGAGAGAGAGAGAGAGAGAGAGAGAAGGAGGAAAAGAAGCGTCTGTCCTGTGACAATTAGGTCATCCTAGATAAAGTTGACGTATCAAGTAGTTTTAAACATAGATATTTAACTATATTTTTTATGAGTTCCTTGGAAATCATCTTATCGTTCATGAATATGCAATATCGTTTTAACTTTTAAATTTAAAACTTTAAAGATTCTGAGTAAGCGGCTTCGAATGCTCAACGATCGACAAACCGTACTTACAAATAAGTAAGTACTTATCTCGATCTCCGGTGGGTACATGAAACTCATGCCGATTAAATCAAGTTACGGACAAGTAGGAATAGGAATACATCCCTAGATATTTGAATTTGAATATGATCCTTCTCTATGGCGTTGTCCCTTCGAAGGGCTTCCTTCAATGTATTTCTTGATTATCGTTATTCGTCAATCGATAAAGTCCGAGGTATCAGCATTTTGATAGATCCAACTTGAAATGGAACATCTAGTGATATCTTTTGACGAGCGATTATAGTTTGACATGGACTGGATGAGAAATAGATAGGAATATAAAAGTGAAAGGATGGGAGGCGATGGGAGTGATAGTAGGAGAGGGGAAAGGAAAAGATAGAATGAGATTCGCGCGTGGTCATCATTTTTCTCTGTACTTTCAAAGTACGGCCGCATGGTCGCACGTTTGCTAGGGAAAAAAAATCGATAAGTATCGCATTTTTGGCACACAACGTTGCTAACAGAGAGAGAGAGAGAGAGAGAGAGAGAGAGAGAGAGAGAAAAAAAAAAGAAAAAAAAGAAAAAAGAGAGAAAGAAGAAAGAGAGATGGAATAGGACCGAGCGGGAGGGGGGATATCAAAGCTCGGCCAACATTTTAGAATATCCGTGCATTGCATTACGAAAAAAAAAAGGGAGCAAAAAAAAAAAAAAAAAAAAAAGAAAAAAAAAAAACCGAAAAAAGGAAAAAAGAGAAAAAGAGAAAAAAAAAAAAAAAAAAAAAAACGGCAAAGAAGGAGAGCCAGGGACGGTTGGCTTTACGCTTCCGTGAAATATTCATGCTCCACGAATCGTTACGATGAAAGTTTATACTCGACGTTACTCGAGGAAAATACGCGACGACTTTCGTGCTTCGGTTATTGTTCTCTGAATTTTATAAACTTACACTACCGACATCAATTTCTCCATATAGTCGAAATTATATATGAGTAAATCACGACCGTAAAGTTTTGTGTCAACATAACTGGAACGTATTTCCGTTTGGAATAGGAAAATCTCGGGCGTCCGCGCATCCGCGCTCAGGATATTTATTTTTCGTTTAATTATCAGAGGAGGAATCACATACTAAATAATTTCATTCTATCGGGGGACGGGGCGGGGTTGGGTGGTGGGGGGGGAACAACCCTTTCCTCATTAAAACCCATCGTTATTCCCAATTGTATTAATTTCATTTGATATTCATATTCAATAATTTTATTGAACGATTCTACCCACTTCGTGATTTATGAATCTAAAGAGACAATTTATCGATCGTTCGTCGTTTTAAGAATATTTTAAGTAAAATGAATCTCTTTCTCTCTCCCTCCCTCTCTCCCTCTCTCTTTCTCTCTCTTTCTCTCAATCTATCTATCTATCTATCTGGCTATCTCTCTCTTTTTCTGTCTTTCTCTCTCGATCAACAAAGAAAAATTTAACGAGTCACGGACACGCGTTGAGAATATATCGCCGATAATACGACGGCTGAGAGATTAGGAGTATATACGTGTAGCGCGATAAAGCCGCGATATTACTTTTTCGGACTATCCGACCGTTATAATCCCGTTAAAGTTCTTATATCAAAGGCGCCTCGCCGTCTAGCAAACGCGTATTATTACGATATCGATCTTTTTATAGGAACAACGTTACTTTTTGAAGACCATCGTTAGTCGATCCGAAGGGTTTAAAGTGGGTGCAATGGGGGGGAAAATTGGGAGCTTACAATTGGATCTATTGACTTATGAATTTAATCCTACGATATTACATTATGGTTACGCGTTAGAACTTTCGATTTCCGATTAAAAAAAGAAAAAAGAAAAAAAAAGAAAACGTTTCGTTATATCCGCTATCGTTCGGTATTAATTATATCAAAGAAAATATCATTTTTCTTTTTTTTTTTTTTTTTTTTTTTTTTTACAAAGCGTTTTCATTGGATATTCAGAAAATAGGTCGCGCGATTCTTATCGGAATAAAGTAAATACTTATATACTTATTAGCTCGTTCGTCGTTGATTGTACGAAGAGATTAGACGCATCGATAAGTACTCGAAGAAACGAGAATGGGAAATGTTAAAGAAGAAGGTATTGGGTGGAAGATAGGAAATATTGAAAACCCAACAGCTGTTTTCTTATCTTCACGAGTCATTCGTCGATGTTAAAACAAATAGACAAGACACTCCGCGATACTTTATTGGTAGTTCGTGTTAAAATAAAAAAAAAAAAAAAAAAAAAAAAAACTATGGGTAAACGAGATTTCTTTCTTCTACGTTATTTCGAAGAAGAAACTTTTTCCGTCTGGAAATCCATTGGAAAATCTTATCGTAGTTTTCAGTATCCATGAATTCCTTTTTGTATTTACTATAATATTCCTTTACATTTAAGATAAACGTTAATAGGGAATGACTTATTCTCAAAACTCACATCAATTTAAACCTAATTCAATACGCTCGAATATGTTCTTTTATGAAACATTCTACGAGGTATGAGGAGAAGAAAATTATAGGTGACGCGATATCACAGTAAACTGAGAATATACTTTTCAGATCTATTTTCAAAAAAAAAAAAAAAAAAAAAGAAAGAAAAAAAACGAACGAGTTCTTGTATATCTATGAAAGTCGATACACAAGACGCAACCTAAAACGCAATAAAATGAAAATAGTACGTGAGACTTCGATAAGAGACGATTTTCCAAACTCGATTCTTGAAGCGTAATCTAGGGCAAAGTGTCGACGACGGAACCGACGACAGAGTAGACGGCAAAATCGACAGGGAAGACGATGGACGTGCGAACGAGCTTCAGCCGAAGGCAAGAAGAAAGCAATCTCTGGAAGAATCGTTTGGAGAGGGCCGTTACCATGCAGCCACGTTCGAAAAACGATCCGATCCTCTCTCTCTCTCCTGTCCCCTCTCTCCTCCTCCTCCTTCTCATCCTTTTTCTATCCGTTTTCTTAGAGATATCCGTTAGATCCTTTATTCTAACGTTATTCACGATACATCCTTTATCATTTCTCTTTTTCGTCAGTATCTATACTTGTCTTTCGAATATTTAAGGTATAATCAATGAGTGATATATAAATATCTGCTCGTTTTTTTTTTTTTTTTTTTTTTTCTTTTCTCTTTATTCAATCTCGATAGAACGTTAAAAATGTTCTTCGCTCACTGTCGATTTTAATGAAACGTTTTCTTCGTGACAGACGAATTATATTCCAAGAGCAGACCGTTTAGTCAAATTGAGAACATAACTTTGTTACCATTCCGTTAATATCACCGAGATATTCCGTAGGACGTTTGTGTAGACTAATATTGGACTTTATTATTCATGTACCTTACGTGTTCACTATGATAAAATTCGAGGGAATAATTTTCTCTCGTAATGTACGACTAATCCCCGCGATCTCTTCCTGTTAATGCAATTTACTACTTTCTCGTTGCCATGCGTCCGGTCACCATGCAACAAGAATCCAAATACGATTTTTTATACCATAACCTTCTTTTCTTTATTTTCTTTTAAAATTTCTTTCCGGTTCTTTCCGTTACGTTGAATTTACGATTTACGATTCGCAATAAATGAAATGATAATTTACCAAGGTTTAATATAAACTTGATAATCATAAAAATTCTTTCTCACCGTGTTAAGAACTCTTTTTGGTAGATTCTTTTACTAGAAGGTTGAGAGTGGGAGGAGGGTGGGGGGCGGTAAAAGCGAAGAGAGAGAGAGAGAGAGAGGGGGTGGCAAAAAAAAAAAAAAAAAAAAAGAAAGAACCAAATCTCAGAAAGGCAGAAAAGGTATGAGAAAAAGGATTACGAAAGAAATAAGAGAACGAAACGAAGTGGGGTAGGAAAACGAGTCGACAAGCGGAACTAGCGAGCGACCGAAACTTTAAACCTTCCCATGGAATGCTCCCTTTTGACTGACAAAAGAATTTCTATCTTTCTCTCTCGTGTTAGGGTGTGTGCGTGGTGTGTACGTATGTATGTATGTATGTGAGTAATAGGAAACCTTCTTTCTATCTCTAAAGAACACCGCCAATTTCGTCTTCTTATTGTACTTTTTTTCGTGTAAAGCAAGAACTTTCGAACGATGGGAAGAGTTACGAGAATCAGAGAACATAAAGTCCTCTTCTTTTACTTGCATTCTCACTCTATAAACCACAAAACTCTTACGAAAAGACTGAATTCAATCGCACTTTTGCACTTTTCGATGTAACACACAGATGCTTTACGTTTCTCTTTTTCTCTTTCTTTTTCTCTTTTTTCTTTTCTTCTTCTTTTTTTTTTTTCCATCCCCTTTAACGAATAAATGAGTTAAGTCTCGTCGTACTTAAGAAAGATAAGAATAATAATTACGAGAGCGTAAATAAATAATTATCGTAGTATATACGATACGTTGAATTATCGTTATCTTCGATAAAACGAATTGAATTCGTGAGAATGCATCTATCTGATTTCACTGTATCCCTTTTAATTTGATTTCATTGAGAGTACCGAGAGTCCACCGAGATCCAAGCCTGACTGGGGACATTGTCTAATGAAATATCCTTGTATTGAGAATTCTTGTCACGCGGTAAAGGCCGGACCCGGAGGAAACAATAACCCTGCTCCTACGTGATGTACCTTCCAAGGAAGGGAGAGTATGGTTATATAATAAATACGTCCTGTCGCCTGTCTCTTTTCCCTGTTGTGAGTTCGCGGTCGGCCATCTCCATTCCTTCCTACAGGATAGTAGAAACGATGAGAAGGTGAAGAAAGGAAGATAGAGAAAGAATATGAAGGAGAGAAAGAGATAGATAGATAGAGAAAGAGAAAGAGAAAGAGAGAGAGAGAGAGAGAGAGAGAGAGAGAGAGAGAGAGAAAGAGAAGAAGAGGAACGCGTTCGTTGGTCGAACAGAAGAGAAACGATTTCTCTTCGGTGGTACCAAGCTGGTCCGGACCGAGGATTTCCGGGAGCGATATTATTTCCGCGTGTCGTCTGGCTGATGGACCTATCCTTCCTTCCTTCCTTCCTTCCTTCCTTCCTTCCTTTCTTTCTCTCTTTCTCTTTTTCTTTTCTTTTCCCTTCACTATTCTATGCTCGTTCGCCACTGTATCCTATCTTTACGGTAGAACCCGGAGAAAGCGCAGACAAATGCAAGGGAGACGTTCGAAACGACGAAGCGTCGGAGCTAATGGCACGATTTCAACGATCTTCCTTTGGATCTCCGTGGCGTTGGTAAAAGTATTTCACCTCCTCGTAAAGGGGCCATCTTTGCATCTTCTTTTTCAACTTATGGCGCGAGAAGCTATAAGAGAGAAAGAGGAGACTTTTCTCTCTCCCTCTCCTTCTCTCTCTCTCTCTCTCTCTCTCTCTTTCTTTCTCTCTCTCTCTTCTTAGATTCCTTCTTTGATTGCATTCACATTCCGTGAAGAAAGTTTATTCGTTGCAATACGATGCAATACGATGGAAATGCAAAGGAAAGACGTTGCATTTCTTCCACGAGTAAAAGAGAGAGAGAGAGAGAGAGAGAGAAAGAGAGGAGGAGGAGAATTAACGATAATTCGTGTTCAAAGAGGTACTTCCACATCGGCATGAACCAAACCTGCTGTCTTCGGTGATGTTACTCTTGTCACAAGTAGAACTGCTATATATACAACTATCTTGGAAATTGACATCCGTAGTATTTACCTTTTAGTCGAGCCCCTTCTTCCCCCTCTCCTTCTCCCCATTCGCTTCACGCCTTTAACCGCTTTGTGGATCCTTCAGTCGATCGCGTCATCGTAGTGGAAACTGCTTTTGCCATCCATGTACATGAGCTCAAGAGATCGAAAGACGAAGGCACACTTTGGAGGGAGAATAATGCGAGCTTCGACAAGGACAGGAAGCTTCCAAGCTACTATGTTCAAGTATAGAGAAGACGATAGAGCAAAGACTATACTCTCAACCCCTTCGGGAAAAGCTTCTTCCCCTTACCCTTCCTACATAACTCTTGCCCTTTTCGAAGTAATCGTACCAACCGTTTATGCAAACCATTTCCTTTTCTCCTTCGCCAACCATATTTTGCGAAAAAATAAAATAGAAAATTCCAATGGCTATTTCAACGTATTACCATAAAAGTATTATTTTTATAGTTTATGATAGAGATATTAGTCGTTCTAATAAGAGAGAGAGAGAGAGAGAGAGAGAGAGAGAGAGAGAAATAAGATAATGTAAAATAAAATAAAGAAAAAAAAAATAACTATAGAAAACGAGAATCCTTTCACGATAACCATCGATTTCGATGAAGTTCTCTATCTCTCTATTCGTTGCTCGATCTGTTCGATCGAATGGCAAAGAGGAATTCGTATGTCCATTGAACGAGAGGAGAACCCAGTGAAATTGGAGTTGAAGTGTCCTCACAGAACCGGACAGATCCGTCAAGGACACAGCTGGTTCGAGAGAACTTTTCTGAATGAAAACAAAAGCGAAGATCGCGAGAGAGTACCTGGGGTGGAAGAACTTCGAGATCTCTGGCGGCCTACTTACGAATATATATATATATATATATATATGGAATATATATATATATATATATATTCCATTTTCTTGTTTTTCTTTTCACGTACAATTTTACATTCGTTCGGAGTTTAAAACTGTATTATAAAAAAGAAAGAGGGGTAAAAAGAAAAAACTGATATGACACAATACGATTTTATACGCTTTCGAATGTTGAAAAAAATGGCGAGAGATATTTCTGATTAATAGTAATAACTAAAGAATAAAGATTTGATCAAGGCATTGATCCAATAATTTCACAGGTTACGTAAAAGGTACGGAAAGAGGAAGTGCAGATAGATAGACGTATAAAATATTAGGCTAGAACAATGTCGTAGACCACACAGGGAGCACGGATGGCGTAGCAGAAGGCTGTCTTATTTGATCTGGCATGAGTCCAACTCTCGTAAATCCGAAATTACACGAAGAAAATCCAGATTTCTATCCCTTTTGGTGGGAAGCTTAAAATTAGCTTTTTCTTTTTCTTTTTTTATTTTTTTATTTTTTTTTTTTTTTTCAATAATAAAAAATAAAACATGTTTCAACTTTTGACACAGAAGTAGGATCGATTTCGATTGAATATTTTTAACTTCCTCTTCGATGTTAAAATCTAAATTAATTTCATGGATAAAAAATAAGGATAAAAGATAAATATTCAATGCAATAAAAACAGAGATACATATATACATATATATACATATATATATATATATATTTTTTTTTTTTGTTCAAATGACTGTTGAAAAAAGGAAAGATGATGAAAGATGATCTTAAGATCTTAATCGCAAAAAAAAAAAAAAATAAAAAAAGAAGAAAAAAATGAAATAACTATACTGACGTCGTGAGATTTTGTTGATGATAAAATCGAAGAAGCTAGAAAGTGTGAATATAGACATAGACAGGTGTCAAGACTAAGAAATGTTTCGGCTTATGCTCGGTCACTGCGATGGATCGAACAAGAGAAGTCGGTCTCGAGAGAGAGAGAGAGAGAGAGAGAGAGAGAGAGAGAGAGAGAGAGAGAGAGAGAGAGAGCGTACTTTACTTCAACGTGAGAGGACGCGTCTTGCGTCATAAAGTAAAGCCTTTCTGTTTGGTGAAAGAGAAGAGGGAGGATATCGTAAATGGTGGTTTAGCAGATAGCAGAACGAACATTTTACCTTACGTGAGATACATCAAGCCTCGCATTTTCAAGCCCGCCTTCGGATATTTGAAGAGAATCCGAAATCTCTCGAAGCAAAACTTTCGAGTAAAGGACAAGGGGAGAAGGGGGATCGGCGGGCGGGGAGTGTAAAGGACGTTGAGAAGAGAAGAAACATAGGAAAAATGAGAGAGAGAGAGAGAGAGAGAGAGAGAGAGATAGAAGAAGAAAATAGACAAGGGAGAAGAGAGAAGAGAAGGCCGATAATTCGACCGAGAGAACGAACGATACGCATATATCTTTCGCGAATATCTACTCGATGCAAAGTCGGTGGCAGGAGTGGAAGACTTAAGCTTCGATAGCTCTCCTTCGTAGCCATCCCACCAATATTCTACGTGGAGTCGTTCCAGCTGCTACTGTTCCACGTACCTACAATATCCTCCTATTCTTGGATTCGATATTACAATGGGTGCAAGAGGGCGTTCCATTTCCGGCCATCTCAGAATCCCTCTCGCCCATTCTCCAAGCCACCACCACCAAACCATCGTCTCCTGCCACGCTTTTTCGCTTTCTCGCTCTTTTCCACCTTACCCCGTACAAGAGATACCGCGCACTTTCCTCTATAAATAGCATTAACCGAGACACTCGAACCAAGTTCTGTGCGAGGTCGCGATTATTTCATTCGTTTTTATGTCCCTTTGGATTTTCCTGTCCTTTTTTTTTATCTTTTATCTCTCTCTCTCTCCCTCTCTCTCTCTTTCTCTCTATCTTTTTCTTTCTTTCTCTCTTTCTTTTCGAGGTAAAAGGATTAAAAAAAGATTGAAAAAAGGAATACAGTGTGATGCTAGGAACGAGATAATTAACTGTCCATACCGGCTGCTCTTCCCGGAGATGCTAAATCTTTCGCATCCGAGATTCAACGAGGCACGGTCTAGTTCGTAAATCCTCCCGATTGGTTTTAACCAGGAACGCAGTGTGCGCTCGATATGCAGATTTCGTTTAACCTCTCGGCGGCGCATGAATTATGCGCAAGGACGGGGAAGGTTTCGTCGCCGCGGTGTACTCGTGAAAGATCTACGAGTATTATAAATGCTTCACCCCCACCCCCGAAATTTACTTTCTAACCCCTTGTACGCCAGAAGAAAGAATAAGCAATATGAAAAGGAAAAAAGAATAAATAAATAAATAAATAAATAAATAAACAAATAAATAAAATAAAGGAATAAAGCCGGTTTCTAGCTATATTAAATGGTGCACGCGCATTGTCGTTTCTGTCGCGCCATAAGTAATTGATATTTCGTTAGAAAGGTAGCCGAAGTATCACTGGTATGATAAATGGCATCGGCCATCGAGCGGGAGCCGAATTCTGAGAAACAATAGCGATGTATATCTCCGGTGGATTCTAAATTGCACCGTCATGCATCCATAATTGAGAGCACTTCGCTTGATATATATCTCGCTCGGTTAACCGGCAAGGCGGTAGCGAGCGAACCCCTCGACCTTGCCGTGCTTGACAACTTCGATTTCGGCTTCTAACCCATAAATTCTCTCTGATAACGTCGCTTCTCCTGTGCTAACCGCGATACGACATCGCGTATCGGAACGTGGAGTCGGAAAAAGGACAAGCAGAAGTAACAAGATCCTACCTCAGATCTTCTCTCATCGGGAAAAGGACTATTCTTTTTTTTTTTTTTTTTTTTTTTTTTTTTTTTTTCATTTTTGTCATTCTTTTTTATTTTTCTATTTCCTTTTATTCCTTTTTTTTCTGAAGGATCTATCCAAAATGTAATTGTTAGTTTTCCCATTTCTCTCATCAGTACGATCGATTATACGTTTCAAGGAGTTAAGTAAGCGAAATGATCGGAGAACACATATTCAAGTTTCTGTAGGAATATTAGCATAACGACAAATGTCTCTCTCTCTCTCTCTCTCTCTCTCTCTCTCTCTCTCTCTCTCTCTCTCAGTCTCTCATAAGGTAATTACCTTACGTGCGAGTTATGGCCATACGATACGCCTTGTCGACGAATGTATGCACGAGGTCGCACGATGTACATACCTGCCCTTCGTGTTAACGGCTATCGATCATCGATCCCATGCTATTAAGTGATCGATCAATGCGAAACGGCTACGAGAAGAGGAAAAGCTCAACGTTCAACATATCTACAACGATCCTTCGAACGTTCGTTGAGCGTCTTCCTCCATTCTACATCCTGCATATATCGAACAACATCGTTGACAGGACTCCCTCGTCTTTCGTCTTAATCCGTTCCCCGTGCGAACGAGGGTAAGACACGCTTATACATCCCTTTAAACCGTATTCAAGGCGTCTAGGTGATCGTGAAACTCCTGGAATTATTGTGCCGAGTTAATTCCGACGCTTCTCCGGCGGGTGGTCGCAACCAGGGATGAGTGACAGAGAGAAAGAGAGAAAGAGAGAGAGAGAGAGAGAGAGAGAGAGAGAAAGGATAGACACTCGAATAATGAAATCAGTGGAGTACGGTAATGTCTTGATTAATGCTTTCATTGTTATTTCTTAGTTCCTTTCTTTCTCTTTGATTTTTTTCTTTTTTTTTTTTTTTTTTTTCTTTTAACTCCACCTTTTTCAATCCAGATAGAATCTTACAGTTTTATCGCAAAAATGGAAATAGACTATCAAAAAATATTCTCCGATAATTAATACGATTTAAGTCCGTTATTATTCAATTTATAAATCGAAATATATACTAATTTTAAATATA
The DNA here is from genome assembly GCF_912470025.1 of Vespa velutina. Taxonomy (NCBI): domain Eukaryota; kingdom Metazoa; phylum Arthropoda; class Insecta; order Hymenoptera; family Vespidae; genus Vespa; species Vespa velutina. Next base: position 15,951,848 of record NC_062188.1, on the reverse strand, counting down.
AAATCTAACGAAAAGGTATATTATGATATTTGACTAGAAGATTTAAAACAATGAAATAATAATGAAACGATACTTTATTATCGATAATTCGAAAGGATCAAATGTATATTAATTGCTGTTTGAAAAATGAAAATATTAAGAAATAAAGGCTCCGATCAATTAATCGTCAATTAATTGATTATTTGACAATTTCGTCGATTTCAAAAATAATTATTAATCGTAAAACAATAAAAAAAAAACTAAAGTGCACGTCGAGTTTTAATGGGTATTTTGTAGGAATTGAAAGAGAAAAAAAAAAGAAAAAAAAATTTATTATATAGCAAAAGTTAGAGAAAAGGGAATTAAAGGGAAAAAGTTGGAAATTTCATTATTTTGTAATAGTTAAAAAAAAAAAAAACAAAAAAAAAACAAAAAAATTAAATTTATAATCTATTTCACATTGAACATTTATTATCAATTGAAATTAACCAATTTCAAATTACTATAGAGATAGGGCAGGACAGAAGTTAGTTTGGAATAAAGAAAAAGTGGAAAACGGTAAGCGAGTGACGAGTAGACTGGTAGTAAATCTCAAGAGGGTCGGTAACGTTGCGAGAGAAGAGAACCGAGTAAAAGAGGGATGTTCGCGATGGTAAAAGAAAGGAGATAGAACGTTGAGGGGAGGAGAAAGTTCAGGAATGGGTAAGAGGTAAAACGCGATAGGTTGCGGTTCGACCTGAAAATCGGGACGTGCGACCGAAAGGAGAACCTTGAAACAAAAGGAGGCTCCTTTAAGTCGCATATAAAAGCCAAAGAAGATTCAGAGCCCATCCCTCTTCCTACATGTTTAACGTACGGACGTTTTACGGTTTCTTTTCTTTCTACTATCTTTTTCTCCTTGAAATCGTAACCCGAAAAAGAGACAAAACAAGTTTATAACGTCTCTCAATTTGTTGGTAAATTCGATTTTCTTCGAGAGATTCTATTGAATATATCTATATCTATATACATCTATATTTATATATACATATATATGTATATATACAGACTGATCGATATTCAAATTTAGCAGACAGTTGATCGAATTTAAAGTCTGTATAGAAAATAATCACATTAACAATTACATCTACGTGAAATATTTCGAAAATAAGAAAATAAATCTTATTCGTTCGAAGTTATAAAGAAAGAAATGAAGGACAAATTTGTTGTCGATTCTTTATTGAATACTTTTTTTCTTCTTTTTTTTTTTTTTTTTTTTTTTTTTTTTACGTCTGATGAAATTTGAAAAAATCAATAATATTTCATCGGTACTTGTTACAAACGGAAACGATGAGAGTTGACCCGCAAAATCGACGAAACGCGACAGACACCAAACGTGACGTTGTTCATTCGATTTCAGAAAAATGTCGATAAATGTTCACAGTTTTGTTCATTTGTTGGTTTGCAATTTTTATCAATGCCGAGTTTCATATCGTGCTTTACGCTTCGACGCTGAAGAAAATGAAAATTAAAACGAGGAAAGTTAAATGGTTGTAATTCCAAAGCGAACGTGTATCGAATGTATTTCAGAGATGCATCGTTTAAATTCCATTCAATAATGGAAATCGTTGAAATATCGTTTTACGTTGAACTTGAAGTGATATTTGTCGAAAATAGAAAGTTATCGATCTTTCAGAATATATCACGCTTCGCATAGATATTAATTTAACCGGTGACAAAGTACGATAAGAAAGAGAAGGAGAAAAAGAGAAAGAGGAAGAGAGAGAGAGAGAGAAAGAGAAAAAGGATGAGAGGGGGATAAAATCTACCTTTATACATTTTCTTACGTTCCAAAGAAACTTCTCACGTACGTACGAAAGATGCAAGAAACTAACGCCACACCAAAGGTATTTACTAACTTTTGATGAAATACACTTTAACTCTTTGCTTTTAATGAACATCCCAAGCAAGTGTGCTTTAATTACACGGGACGCCAACTCGCTCTTTCTGCGAGCCTAAAAGTTTTAATGACAGGAAAAAAGTTTCAGCGACGGCAAAGATTATAGACTATTTACGTGAAAGTTCAAAAGCATAATACCGCGAATCTCATATCTTCTATACTTTCCGATTAATATTTTGATGCCGTGATAGTATATACCGTTAAGGGAACGGTATAATGGAAAACGAGATAGGAACTTACTCGGGCTATTTCCGTAAGTATAACGAGGTATTTAATGAGATTATTTATTATCGCGAATGAAAATCTTCATAAATCCTTGATACGGAAGGAAGAAACATTGGAGACAGAACATTCCGGTGATCCGCACTAGAGGATAGGGGAGGAGGAAGGAAGAAAAAAAAAAAATAAAGCTCTCATGTCGGGAGCTTGTTGTTGGACCGGGTAACGTTAATTAATTTTTCGCAGGTTGCCCCGGCCAGGAATATCTAGAGCAGTTCCCACTTTTTTTCCCTTTAACACGAAATTAAAATGATTTTTCGTAAATGTACGAAAGATGAGAAAGAAGAGAGAAACTCTATGAGGAGAGATTTGTCGTCAGGCAAAAAAAAAAAAAAAAAAAAAAAAAAAAGCAAAAGAAAAAACAACTATCCTACTGATTGTGTATCGCAATGTTCTTTCCAAGAATCCAATAATGATTTCTCGTTGAAATTTGTCGAATAACTTCTTAAGTATACTAATATTATCGTTCGTAATGTATTTTTCTAAGATACGCCGAATGGATTAAAAAGAAGAAATCAGTTTGATTCGAGAAGACATTTTGTTGGGTTTCCTCGAGTGACATCTAATCTATAGAAATAATACGAGCAATATGTGTTACCGTTTCGATCGAGACGAATGATAGTACCATGAGTATAAACAGATATCAAAGCTGACGGAAGCGATGTGCGTTCACACCAAAAGGGAGTGGTAATTCATTGAAATTACCTGTTTCAAGAACACTACTCTCTTGCCTCGCTACGTTAAACCGTAGAACGTAACAATAGTAAGGAATGTATAATGGAAGGAAACAGTGCCTCAAGATGCTCTAAGCTTACAGTACTAGCTTCGAGTAGATTTTAACTTGACGAAACGTCTTCGTAAAGGAGACGATACTCGACTAGCTCTCAACTAGTCCTGCCTGTCTCTTTTGCCACTTAATCTCTCATTGAAATTAACAAATGATCCGAACGACGAAACGTAACGATATCGTTATTCGCCTAAAGCATTTCTATTGTCTTCGTAAAATTATTCCTTCAATTAAATAGAATTTCACGTTATTTCATGTTTAAGTTCGTTCGGGTTTTACGCTCGAACGAATGACACGAACGAAAGTAGAGAGAACTAAGGTAAGGAAAAATATATCCGGTAAGTTTCAGCTTGGGTTATCGGCGATAGCCATCTTTCGAGGTGTGGGAAGGAGGCGGTGGGGGGGGGAGGGAGAGGGCCGAACGGGAAAGCCAACTCTAAAAGTTCCTTGTTCCGTAGACCACCAACGTACCTCAAGAAATCCCACGTGTTTTCTCTCAACGCGTCGGCTTTTATCCTTACGGACGAGCTCTCTTTCTTTTACCCTTTACCTACACCCTTTCACCTCTTCTTCCTTCTCATCCTTCTTCTATTCCTACTCCCACTTTTACTACTACTCCTACTTCCACTCCTACTTCTCCTTTTCCTTTTTCTATCTTCTTTCTCGCCCACCCCCTCTCTTCTTCCATTTCTTCTCACATCCCTCCATCTTTTACCCCTTTCTCTTACCCTTCTTCTATCTTCTCTTTCCTCTTTTTTTTTTTTTTTTTTCCATATCTTTTCCTTTTTGCTGCCACTGCCGTGCGGCGTATACTACCTTTTTTCTCGAGCTTCGTAGACTTTATGGATCTTCTGTGTCAAAGATTCCAGAGAATTGTCAAAGTTTCATCGCGAAGAGGAAATATCATGTAGACCGCGCACGACGTTTTCTCCGAGGAGTGATTGTTCCGTCGCCTTCTGATTCGTGCTCTCTTAAAGATACGCTTCTCGTCTCTACATTCTGTTTCTTCCTTTCTTTCTTTCTTTCTTTCTTTCTTTCTTTCTTTCTTCCTTTTTTTTTTATCCCCCTTTGTTCTTTTCTTTTTTGTTCTTTCCTTTTTGTTTCCTTTTCTTTTCTACCGTCCTTTACCTTCGAGAATTCCGCCATATCACAGTGAACCTTGATCTTGTTTATCTTCTTTCTTTTGTTATCTTTGTGTTTGCCGTTTTAAAGTATACATCGATGTACTATACATTACGAGGTTTACGAGCCCTTTATTTTTTTTTTTCGCTATCGTACGTACGATCTATGATTTGATTTCTGTCATGTATTTTAGCCGAAAGATATTTTTTATGAAATTCTCTATTAACAACGTCCATGCCTTACAGCGTTGATATACACAAATATCATATTATATTTCATCTGATGCCTTCCGGCCGTATGAGGGGGTAAATAGTGATCTCTACAATGAAAAATTTTTATCGGGAAAACAAACGTCGATACGGGTATACACGTAATAGTGATTTTTTCTCTTCTTTTTTTTCTTTTTTTTTCTTTTTTTTTTTTTTTTTTTTTTTTTTGTTATTATTATTATTATTTTATTTTTCACTTTTTCTTTTTTTTTTTTTTTTTTTTTTTTTTTTTTTTTTTTTTTTGGTTTTCTAATATTTTTCCACCATACAAATTAAATTCAGACGGATTTGATATTTATTGTAACGCCGTTACGTTAAAAGCTTTGACACAAATAGTCAATCTAATTTCATTTACGTTATCTTATATATACATAGTCGTATTTTATAAAGCCCTTTAGACTAGAAAGAGAATCTCAAAGAACGATATCCCTTTAAACTAAAATTATCCCTTTAAACTAAAAAGATCTTTGCGCCGCGTAATGGGAAATTCTTGTAACGTTCATTTCGTGCACTCCGAGGGATCCGCGGACAGAGGCATTGAGAATATTTCGCAGGTGCTTAAAGACGGCTAAAAGAAAAGCGTATTCATCGTGAAAGGAAAATTCGCGCGGAGAAGCGCAAGTATATTCAATGACCATCTTGATCAAGAGGAATGGCACCTTTCTAAAAGTGGAGAGGCTAAAGCGCATTAGCATAACTCTGCATTGAACGAACTAAGACAAACCTTGCCCCGTACAAAAGTCAAACGAATATTGTACCGAACGACTACTAAGAGAAAGCATCGTCTTTCGAGCACTCTCTCTCTCTCTCTCTCTCTCTCTCTCTCTCTCTCTCTCTCTCTCTCTCTCTCTCTCTCCGTCTGCCTGTCTTTATCTGCTGTCTCTCTTCCCTTTTCAATTTTTGTTCTCTCTTTCTTTCTCTTTTCTCTTGAAACGTCTTTCGTTGAAGCGCGAAGATAGAAGAAATCATTACGTCGATGCCGAGCGAAGGAAACCTCGCGAGTTTCCGCCTTGGACTATTATACTCAACTGACGAAAGAAAGCAAAGGAAAAGTAGAGAGAAAGTTTCCACTGAGATGGTGAAGGCTTCCGAAGGAGCCAGCGGAAGTTTCAACGAATACTCTCAATTTTAATAACTGCTTTACTCAAAGGGCCTCGGGAACGGTAGCGTGTCTGAAACTACGGAAAGTTACAGGTCGTACTCTCGTAGCATTCGCGCGAGAACAGTCTTTCCTCTTCTCTTCGTTTTAGAACTCGTTATTTCCAATGACGTCCTTTCTCGTTCACGTTCGCGACACCATCGTTGTTGCCGTTGTCATCGTAAGAGGACCGTAACCAAAGGGTTTCGTAGGAAGTAGCAAACGACTTTATTGGGCGAGTCCGAGAACGTTGCCTCGTTCTACCTTACTTTATCCAATCCTTTATCATGGCTAAGCGAGCTCGTAGTACACGAGTTTCGCACGAGTTACCCGTGAAGGAAAGGAAAAGGAAAAAAAAAGAAAAAAAAAAAAGAAAAAAAAAAGAAAAAAAAAAGAGGAAAAAAAAGCGGAAAAGAGAAAAGAAACGCCATGGCTCGATACCGAACGCTACGAAAGGATACGGTGATTGTATTCTCCTTTAATTAACGTAGCCCTTCTTCATCAATGGAACCCATCGAAAGCGTTTTGCACGATGCAACACGAGGTCCAGGATAAAGTCGCAAAGGTGTCTCAGAAACCTCTGGGAAATTTATCGAGAACGTTAACTATAGGACGTACCAACCAAGAAGTATATAATGGTCTCGGTTTGAAACTTTACTACCTTACCTAGTGCGTTGTTTATCACTATGTACAACAAAAAGCGATGATAGAGATTTGTTTCCTTTTTATTATCTTTTTTCTTGTCCATAGCTTTCCATTCGAAATTTCAACGTGCATTTCAACATTATATATATATATATATATATTTACTTTCATAAAATACATTACGATTTGATAATTAATCCTTTCAAATCTTCAGAATCTTTTTTCCCGAAACAGGCAAAATTATTTTTCAAAGAGTAATTGATTCGCGCGAAGAAACAAGGCGCTTTCTAAAACTCGTTTAAATGAGAAAAGATATGACGTTGTATTTTTTAAGGTAAACAGGGATTGTATCGGTCTTTTAATTAGAAGGACTTCTCTCTTCATTAGATGTAACACGGAGACACAGAGAATTTTAATCATCGTACACGTAATGAACGGTTCGAGGACATACTAAAGTACATTTTGCTTGAAAATAATGAATCGAAAGAAGATTAAAGAACATAAATTCAAAGGACGCAACGACGGAAAAAGAAAATCTGATTAAACGATAAATACACATACGTAATCGACGTTTATTATTACACGTTCTTTGCCAACGGCGATACTTTGTAATTTTACCTTACGTTATTGAAAAGATTTAATTTAATATATTTTCTTTTTCTCAATAAAAATTAATCGTAAAGGAAGACAAAAGTGACATTTCTAAAGGATTTGATGAATGTACATACATACCTCTGGCACTATGAATAATCAATAAACGTTAGTAAGTGTCTAGGGGAGCATATAAATCCATGAACCATAATGGTTTTTCGATAAACCTTCCCGTGGGTTCCTCAGAGGCTCGTAAATCGTGATACTACGCACGATCGGATGCTCTCTGCACGAAAAAATAAATAGGAATACGTATTTACTTTTTTATTTTCAAAAGAACCGTGGAAGAGACGTTCAAATACGAGGGCCAGACTTTCATCGTACACCAAGATTATCGCGAATCGAACGGGAAGAAAGATTAACGCTTGGTCGTCGATTAGCCAAACGTTAGTTTCGTGTTCGCGATTTGCAAGAGTCGATAAAAGAAGATACATCTTCGAGGTAACTCCGACTCGTAAAGTTTCGAGCCTCGAGCAAGGCACGTGTTCCCTACGCTTTTCTCTCTCTCTTTTTCTCTTTCTCTTTTTCTCATCCTCTTATCTCCCACGAATCTCTCATTAACGAGCTTTATTTCATCGAGAAGTAAACCCGTTAAATATTACACCATACTAATTGCTCTTGTACGGCAGTTCGGGCGTCGTTTACAAAGCTAATTGCTATTAAATTATTCGATGAACGTTGCGTGATAAGCTAACAATAAGTATTTTAAGTAGCACGGATAGAATACGGACGCGTCTATACGTTTAAAAGCGTCATTAAACATTTTACCGCGTTGATAGCGGCTTTTTCGATGGATTCACGATCCTTTTATAACATTTCATGGCTTACGAAAGTTACGATTAAGTCTGTCGAGGACGTCCGTGTTCTCTCTACGCCACGGGAAATACTCTTAAAACGATTCCGTGCGAACGATCGTGCTTCACGATCACACTTCACGATCCAATAAACGATTTATGGTTTATAGGTAAGAATAGTTTTTATCTATAGAATCACTCTTATATCAACCCCGATATATCCGCACTATAACTATCGGAGAAAATAATTCAAGTCGCTAACAGAGAAATGGAAAATTTTTTTCACTGGATATTTCGCTTAGCTCGTTTGTCCATTACGTTGGACTAGTCTTGGAGAGTCTTTCATTTCGCATTTCACGTTTTCCCTTGTACGAGGGAATTCATTTCGCCACATAAGGGTAGACTAGAATATTTATAAAGGGTAGCAGGGAGAGAGAGAGAGAGAGAGAGAGAGAGAGAGAGAGAGAGAGAGAGAGAGAGAGGGTGCTAGAGAGGAAGGAGAAGGGCATTCATATAAATCTTACAAGGTTTGAATATTCAAAGGGAAAGACTAACGGTGAAAGAAAAATTTATCAGTTTCAAGGATCGGAAATACGACGTAAATTGTTCAAAAGAAAGGACTCCGGTGAATGTATCGGAGTACTCCTCGAAGGGGTTGGCAAAGACGATACGTATTCCCTCTGCTTCTCATTAACAACCCTTATTTCATTAAGTTCCCTCCTTCCATTCCTTCCGTCCAACCCTGCTCTGCGTTCTTCTTCGTGCCTTCTTCCTTTTCGTTTTCCGGCCCGGTCCGGGCTAACTTTACCTGCTCCCTTTCTCTTTCTTTCTTTCTCTCTCTCTTTCTCTCGCTCTCTCTTTCTCTACCAACTCGTTTCCTCACTTTTCTACCCAAGACATCTTGTATTTTAACGGAGGTAGAAGCGCCTGATTTATTTCCTGTCGGCGGCGAAGTAATTTCGTCCGTTTGTCTCGCTAATTATTCGACGCCACCGCGACTACGTAAATAAGATCGACCGTCGTCGTCGTCGTCGTCGTCGTCGTCGTCGTCATCGTCGTCGTCGTCGTCGTCGTCGTCTTCTTCTACGTCGTCTTCGTTGTCGTCGTCGAAGAGAAATAGCCGACGATTTTACCATAGAAAATTCGTTCTCCTTCGTTGATAATCATTCCATCTTGCATTACTCCTCGATTTTTCGATGGAAATGCAATCGCTAAGAATTATTCGAACGATATTTCAACTTACTCGATGCGTATCCGTTCCCATCGTTTCGAGAAACTTTATAGATCGTTCCATCTAACGAAGCGAAAGCGAGCAAGTAATAAAGGTCGAGCTTATGTCAGACAGTCTTCCAATTCAGTTCTCTTCAGTACCGTGATCTACATAACGTTTACTCAGTTATTTTTCGCACATTTTCGAGCATACTCTTTAAAGTTATCCATCCGTGAGTACGAATGGCTGCTCTCGGCCCTATTCACAGCCTTCCAGCCTCTTGAACTTGGCCGAAACCCCTCAGCTGATACGTTTGTTGAAATGAAAAATGATCGTTTCGTCCAGTCACTCTTCCACGTCACGAGGACGAGCTTCCTATTCGATTCTCCTACCTCTTTCGACAGTTCGATTCGACCTTACCGATGACGAAGAAAGAACGAACGAAAGAGAGAGAGAAAGAGAGAGAGAGAGAGAGAGAGAGAGAGAAAGAGAGAGAGAGAGAGGGAGGGAGAGAGAAATAGAAAGCATAGCACCGATAAAGATTCAACATCAATTCCCAAGTTGTTATCGTTCTTATCAGCCTCCTTCGCGCTTCAAGACTTCTTTAAGTTCCTCATTCTTTCTCGTCGCCCTTCCTTTTTGATCTTTTTACCTTTAAGACTCCCTTGCTCTTTGCGATCTTGTCTCGATGTTACTTTACGAACTCCTTTCCTCTTATCCAATGCGTATGTCAGCTGAATGGAGAGAATCTATCAAGGAAGAAAATTTGCACGAAAGTAAAATTATGAGACATTTATTTAAAACCCTCTAACGTGCCTATATTCGTGTCCTTAAACGTTTACTCCGATTGAACGAACAATTACATCTCGTAACACGAGAAATTCATTTCCCAATGTAACAATCGCAATTAAATTTTTGTCTTACCTATCAATCGAGAGATACGTCGATCAATCGATCGATGGAAATTAATCTATTAACGTATTTCGAATTTCTTTGATAAAACAAAGTCGTTAGAATATTCACGAGATCGACTTTGGTTAATTTCACCTGTCTTTCATCTTTTCGTTTTCTCGTACCATTATCTCTCACTTAACGAATGCAAGCCCGTACCTTTGCACTATCGCAAAGCTAAAGGAACAAAACGTCCTTTTCGTTCTTTCTAATTGAAGCGTACTCGTTTTCCCGCGTGAAATTAGCCGACGCGACGGGGGAATTAAGATAGCACAACTGAAAAGAAAAGACGGAAGGAAGTAGAAGGAAGGAAGGAAGGAAGGAAGGAAGGAAGGAAGGAAGGAAGAAAGAAACAAAGAAACAAAGAAAGAAAGAAAGGAAAGGTGGAAATCGGAAAAGGAATGAAAGAAGTTAAGGGAAAAAAAAAAGAAACAAAAAGAAACAAAAAGAAACGAAAAAAAAAAAGAAAAAGAAGAAAAAGGGAAAGAAAGAGAAAAAAATCAAGCCGGTTCCGAATAATAGTCGTTACCTTCCAAAGTATTTGTGAAGAGCGAGGTATGAGTATTGTAAAAATAACTGGCGTTTAATTAACCGCGTAATTGGTTAAAGAACTTCAATATACTTCGTAGAGAATCGTAACGCATAGTACTTACGTTCCAATTTAAACGAATTCAATTATGTTTAAGAATCGACTATCCCGGTTATGTATATTGCCCATTGGAGAACGTTCGTACAAGGGATTCTTTAAATACCAAATGTGAACTTTTAACGTTATAAAAATCGTTCGTATCGAAATAATTTTTCCATTCAATTCTCAATGGCGTTATGGGAGCGAGTCAGAATCATCAAGTTCCACGATGAAAATTGTAGATTCCGATTATTTTCCCTTTTCGTGGTTTTGGTCAAGTCGATTAAATATCATTGTGCATTCGGCGCAATAACTTCATTTGCACCGACGTTTATTTTCGCTTCTATGTATTTATTAGAGCGCGTAATAGTATTTATTATTTTATTAATGACATTAACGGCCCGGCTATTTCTCGATAGCATTCGAAAACGAGGAAACGAGGAATCGTGAGAACGAGAGAACTATATATATAGATATATGTATATATATATGTATATATATATGTATATATATATATATATATATATATGTATATCATATACACATCTTTATTATATATGGATTCGGTTCTACCGTTTTGTCGCCCATGGTGGTCGCGCTTGATAAACGACTTGAACGAGACTCGTAAACAAACATGAAAGACGATATTACGAACGATGGGTTATATTCAAAGATCGTTCGCGTTACGAAAAACATTACGATTGTACAAATTTTTTAAAAGAAAACAAAAAAGAAAAAAAAAAAAAAAAAGAAAACAGAAAGGCCCGCGAGCAAGAGAGTTAAGGCAACGAATTTGGATTCGGTACTTCCGTAAAGCGATAAAAGGAATATGCACGCTCAGGCTCATAAAAGCTAGATTATGACCTTTTTTATGAGATACCGTCCTTCGGAATTTCTATCGTAGAAGAACGGATGCTTTTACTCGTGATAAACGCAGGAACGATATAAACTCGTCACAAGTACCTTTAATTAAAAGGCACGCATTTTGTAATTGCCTTATAATCGATTTCGATCAGAGTATAATACGATATCGAAAAGTGATAATGATCATTTAACGAAAATGTTATTCAATCGAAGAACGATTTAAACAGCTTAAAATAGTTCGATAAATGTTATTGAAAAATTGAATAAATTAATTTCGACGTTCGATCATAAAAAGTTCTTCTTCATTAACACGTCGATGTGAATTCTTGTTGAACTTGTTGAAAAAATTATTCTAAGGAAGATATCCCATTGGGGAGACGAAAATTGGCGGACCTATAAAAGTAGGTATGTACGTAATTAGTACGATACGACGGAACATCGCAAGAAGTTGTGCGCGAAAAGTTGTGAGAAAAAAAAAAGGTTTGTTCATTCTCGCTAAGAATATCGCATATTTCGAGGAACCCGGTGGTGCGGGGACGGGGATGGGGCGGGGGTGGGGACACTTCCGAGTTCGCAGCTCTCTTTCTCACTTATCTCTAGGTTGGTATGCCTTCGAATAACATGGTAGCTGCGTCTCGGAATGTTAAAGTAGTCGAACGCAGCTGCGTTCAGACTTTCTCATCGGCGCACGTTCTAACGTTGTGATATTCTAAAAGGAAGTTCGCCGGAGCCAATGTCATTTTACATTTTCTCTCTTTGTCGAAGTTAAACGGGAATCGGTGAAACGAAGCGACGACGATAGTAGAGAATCGTTAAAGACTTTGCCTTTTACCTTTACCTTCTCTCTCTCTCTCTCTCTCTCTCTCTCTCTCTCTCTCTCTCTCTCTCTCTCTCTCTCTCTCTCTTATACTAAATGTAAGTATAGTATGCGTTTAACGTGACAAGGATTACGATGATTTCCCTTCGAACCTAGAAGACTTCGACTTCGTTCCTATAGTCGTCTAGCGGTATCGACTACCGGAAGATTTTCGTGCTATCGCAACTTCTACCCTCTTCTACCACGGTCCATCCCTTATCCTTTATACGACCGGCACGTGGGACGCTTGTAAAATTCAAAAGCGAATAGTCCATGCTCACGCCGACATATCCCCGGATAGAAATTATGGCGTTACCACGAAAAAGGACGCGAGTTTTATAGATATCCGCTTTTTTTCTTACCTCGCACCCTCACCCTGGTATTGAGGTGCGCATTTAAAAAGTGTTTCTACAAAACTTATAACGACGAACGTCCTTTACCTTAGGCTCCGTACGACTCAACTTCGAACCTTGAATATCGAAGAACCTTCATCGTTCTTTCACGATTCTTTGCACGATGAAAGAGTTAGTCGTCCGCAGGGTTCTCGATGGTACTGCGAGACGGAAACTTGCTTTCCGATTTTTCTTATCCCTCTTTTTTCTCTTCCCTTTCTGTCTCCCATTTCTTCCTTCTTCTTCTTCTTCTTCTTCTTCTTCTTCTACTTCTTCTTCTACTTCTTCTTCTACTTCTTCTTTCTCTGAATTTTTTTTTTCTTTCTTTTTTTCTTTTTTTCTTTTACTTCTACTACTCCTACTCCTTTATTTCTTCCCTCTATATCATTCTCTTTTGTCGTCGAAGCGAACGACCGAGTGGACCCTCCCTTTCCTTCTTTTTCTTCTTCTTCTTCTTCTTCTTCTTCTTCTTCTAACGGGAAAAGAAAGGTTAAATTTATTTCGAAGGAGAAGGAAGTCTCGAAGAAAATCGGCGAAACGGCGCATCTTTTATCTATCGGCATCTGACCGAAAGTTTATCCCGTGAAGTAGATCCCGTTAGTTTCTAGAGTTTTCAAAGATACCTTATCTCTTATCGGGAAACCATTCCGCGATTAGAAGGATAGATTCGCGTGGACGAAGATAAGAGAAAGGAAAGAGTAAATATTCCATGAAATTTTTAAATCCCTACATTAAATATCTCTATAGGGGTGAGGAGGAGGGCGAGCGAGGGGAGAGGGGGAAGGAACAAAAAAAAAACAAGCGAAAAAAGAAAAAGAGAAAGAATAAATAAAAAGGAAAAAGCGAATGAGACGAGAATAAAGAGTACGGTTAGACGGAATGAAAAGAGGAAGAGAGGAGTCGTTTTGTAAGTAGGTTGAAATTTTGATGACCGACCCTTCAACCCGTTGCCCATAAGGGCGGTGTCGAAAAGTCGCTGGAAAATCACGGTCGTCTCGGTTGTATGAAGCAATACTGCTTCTCTCTCTCTATCTCTCTCTCTCTCTCTCTCTTTCTTTTACACGGATAGCAAAAGGGGTACTTGGCTAACCGTGTAGTGGCCGTTTTTCAGAAGCCTTTCGCTTTAATGTTTCTACGAAATAGGAAGAGAGAGAGAGAGAGAGAGAATGTGTGTGTGTGAGAGGCGAATAGAGATAGAAAAGAAGACGGAAAAGTACGCTCGTAACTGTAATATCCTACTACGAAAGGGGACATCCTCGTCGTTCTTTTTCTACAAAATACTAGAAAAACGGAGAAAGAACAGCGAGACCGTGCAAAGCAGGAATAATGTCTTCCTTGCGGGACTAGGAGCACGAGGATTACGGGATTACTCTAGTAGAAGGCGCGGAAGAGACCACGAGCTTTCTCTTTTTCACGATCAATCCGATTCACCTCGTATCCCATTCAAGCTGTACTAGAAGAAGATCGATAATTTCACTGTTAATCCTCTCTCTCTCTCTCTCTCTCTCTCTTTTTCTCTTTCTCTCATCCTTTCTCCTATCCTTCTCCGGATCTTTCCACTCGTATTCTACATTTCTCTTTTCGAAGTATCATCATTATTACAGATAAAAACTCTTTCGTAAAACGAATCGGCTTTTCGTACGAATAGTTTTAATACATCGAGCGCATGCTTAAATTACATACATTGATATTCTTTTCAATGACCATAGAACAATCGAAACGATAAATAATCCTCGCTGGTTGCTTTCTACGTTTTCTCGATAATGCGAGAAACGTCGTAACACCGAGATCGATCGTTTTTCACCGGCACGCCGAAGAAACGAATTCTTTGTAGCGCGCATTTCAACGATTGCAATGGAAGTTTAGTTAAAAGACTGTCGATGGAACTAAAAGCGAAGAAAATGCCGAGAGAAAGAAGAAATAGAGAGAAAGAGACAGAGAGAAAGAGAAAGAGAGAGAGAGAGAGAGAGAGAGAGAGAGAGAATCAGAAAGAAAAAGAGAGAAGAGGTAAGGAAAAGCATGTGAGAAAATTCGAAAGGAACGGTAACGTCGTCGACTACCGTTGGCCGATATTGTGGATCCGGCTTGGAAAGTCGAAGAGACAGCACGAAGAAGATGGGATAAAAGAAAAGGAGAGAAAATAGGGGGTAGAGTAACGTTACGTCGTGGCTCCTTTCAAGCTAGACAATAGTTTCGCGGGTGGTAGTTTTTATCGGTATACGATGGTGTGAGACGGAAAAAAAAAGAAAGGGAAATAGAAGGATACGATGTAAAGCTTTTTCTTTCGAAAGAAATAAAAAGGGAAAAAGGTACTGGAAGGGTCAAAGAGGAGAGAGGAGAAAGAAAGAAAAATATCAAAGAAGTACGCATCTGCCGTATCGAAGATCACGCGAGAAAGAAAAGAACAGGTAAAAGGAATAAAAGTGATCGAAAGATTGTCGCATAAGAAAATTAACTCGTTCTAATTTCGTCATCATACTAGTCGTCATGTCCTTTAAATGACCCCAATATTTAATTCCTTTAATTGGCAAATTTTCGTAGATATTATTCTAACTAACGAGATCGAAATACGAGTTTGAATTACAAAAAAGAAATATATGATTTTCCTGTATCTAACAAGGAAGAATAATGAATTATGAGAGAAATGATTAAGATATCAAGATCTGACATAAATTAATAGCAGTAGGTACTACTTCGGTATAAAATTTCAAACGTACGCGTACTTTGTATAATACTATGGCGGACTGACTATGGTAGGTACGTATATATGACGTAAATGTACGTTCATTCTGTTCAAAGGGTTAAAGGGAAGCTTTGGTCATTTTGAAAGGCATTACTTTTACCGTGGCTCTTTTACCAACGTACTAGAAAAAGGGGACAAATAAATTCCGTCCTCTCAAGCGTCCTCTTGTCGCGAGCCGACGACTTCCATTGCGCTTCCCCGCCTCTAGACGCCTACGACTTTTTCGTAATTATTAATGAAGAACGACGGCGACGTAACGGCGATAAAACTCGCGACTTTAGCTCGTAGAACGGATTTATATCCGTTGCTGGTACGGCACCAACGTCAACTGTAAATTGTGCCATACGGCACTGTGTCTACACACACACATATATATATATATATATACACTCATACAGACATATTTACCTAGATACATATATATTCATGTATATATCTATATGTAATCATATGAAATAATTTACATTATTGTAGTAATTTCGATGAAATTCCAATCGAATAACTATTCGAGTACAACTATGTTAAAATAAACGTGTTGATTATCTTCATTTTATGACAAAAGCTATCGATTTTAATATTTCGAATGAAACGACCAACGCTATAGTATTCTTTTTCCTCTCTTTCTCTCTATTATTATTTTTTCGCTCGAATAAAACAGTCTCGTACCGGCGAACGTCGTTAGGCGGACAAGAGATCGATGAGAATGGTTATTATCAGTCTCAACTCTACGATAGGTTTTCTTCGAATCAATCTTTGGAATAACGATGACAGTTTTATTAAACATTCGGGGAGAGAAAAGCGAATGAAAACTACAATGGAAATGAAACGAACCTTTATTCATTTTCACGGGATCTTAAAAATAAGCTTCGCGAATGACATTAACGGAATATATTATTGTAAATCACGATCGAATATATTATCGATTTTCTTTTATCGAATATTTTTTCCCACGTCGAAAGAAATATTTCTTTAATGTATGGTCAAAAGGGAAAGGGAAAATGGTAGCCAGAATCAATTCCGATCTGTTAAATTAAGAGGGAAAGAAAGAGATAGATAGAGAGAGAGATAGATAGATAGATAGAGAGAGAGAGAGAGAGAGAGAAAGGGAGAGAGAAACAGAGCCAGACTCGAAGGAAATTACGAGCTTGATGAAGTGTTAACGGTTAAAGTCAACGTATCGATATTTTGTTAAGACTCATTAAAGTACCCACCAAACCTATCGATATTCGCGCTATGCTTTTGTCGGGAATAAAAAGTGATCGAGTGAAAAAAAAAAAAAAAAAGAAAAAAGAAATAAAAAGAAAAAAAGAAAAAAAAAAGAAAAAAATTCGATCGAGAATTTCACACGTATACTCGTGTATGTGTTTACGAAGAGATAGATAGATGGATGGAGAGAGAGAGAGAGAGAGAAAGAGAGAGAGAGAGAGAGAGAGATCACTTGGGTTTGCAGATTAGAAGAAAGTACGAGCGGCAAGTGCGGACTTACCCTTAATCGTGATTTAAATGTACTACTTCCTCTCGCATAATTGATTCTATGAATTATTCTACGTTACGATGCCAGTAGGTTGAACGTCGCTGAAAGAAAAAAGAAAAAGGGAAGAAAAAGGAAAGGGAAGAAGAAGAAGAAGAAGAAGAAGAAGAAGAAGAAATAATGAAAAGGAAAAGGGAACGAGTAGATAATATTAAAATAAAATTTATTACGAATTTGTTACAATATGAAAGATAACTAATAGTTATATTTGATTCAATCGATACTCAGAAAATATACAATATCCGAGGATCAGGAACGTATCGTAGAGTATTTGTACGCGATTAGAGGAATCTGCGTTTGAAATAGCGTTTGGTGTCAGCGAAATCTAATGGGGCACCGTTCGTTTATTTCGACATTTACGTTTTGCAATAAACGCCTCTATACTCTCGTGCACCACCGCGTAGAATCGGGCGAGAACGAGGGAGCAAACGAGCAAGCTAGCGAGTGAGCTACCTAGCTAGCTAGCTAGCTAGCTAGCTAGCTAGCGAGTGAGTACCGTTTCGAAATACCATGGATATTGAAATTCTCCAAACGGAACGGAAATTCTCGAAGCGGAACGGAACGGAAAATCCCTTGCGATAATGTAGCGCGTTAATGCAAAGTGAAACGTCGCATAGCGTAATAATGTATATGTTGAGACGCGATCGTTGTTTCGATCAAGTCTCACAAATATATTTACCGGGAACGTAACTCGTTCGAAAATCACACATATTCTCATGGTAATTATTCATCAATGACAAAATTAATCAAACTTTTATGAATTTTACCAACCGAAATGAAAACAAATTTAACGATTTTCTATATCCTATATTTACAAATTGTTACACCAAGAGATGTACGTTACGAATGATGTGTATATATATATATATATATATATATATATATATATATATACCGTATATAGAGCATGGGTACTGAATAAATCCCTCTCGATATTCGAGTCAATAGGAAAATCTCGAAAACTCGGTTAATTAGAAAAGTTCATTCCTTTTCATTGGTATTTTCGAGAATCGGCGTTATGTACTTAACAATAATATCAATAATATATAGATCATTCGAGTGTTTATGAAATTCTTGTAAAACATTCGTATAATCTAATTTTCAAATAAGATTATAAAATTAATTTAATCTATACGTTCAAATATCAATGACATTGGGAGCAATAGTTGTTTCTATTTTTATATAATAACTATACCATCTAGTGCAAATAGTCTATAATAAAGAATCTAAATGTATTCTATCTATGGATGATCTATGTAAGTACCTTACGTATGTAGGTCGTGGCCATGCCAAGCGATGAAATATGGACGAAATCGTTAGACGATTCTTTCGTCGGATAAAGCTTTCAAGTAAGATTTGTCTCCGATCGTGAAGTAAAAGGCGGTAATGGTGCGACTCGAACAGGCAGTAAAGCCGAAGCGTCTTGTTTTCTCTCTCGGTTGAAGTGGCTCGACGAACGATACGGAGAATGACTTCGCGAACTATATAGAACCGAGAGACCATCGTGCAGTATAGAGTAGTCTATCAAGGAAAGCATTGTATATTCCGTCCTGTATCTACTCGACAAAGTAGACTCGCGTTAAAAGTCTGTTTCGCCATAGTCTTGTCTTAAAGCTTTTGCCCAGGTTTCCATCCTTATCGCCATTATACTATACCGTCTTTTCTCCGTCAGCTCTTCTTTTATATCCCTGCTCTTCTTCGTGTCTCTTCTTCCTTCGTTATCTTTCATTCGTATCTGCTTCATCGAAGCTAACGATCGTATCCTTTTCGATCGCGTTTATTAACAATCCTCTTTCGACAGTCTCGAATTTGTTTATCTTTTAATGAAAAAGAAAAGAAAAAAAAAAAAAAAAGAAAAAAAAAATCCTCGAATATTGATCTCTTTTCTCTTTTTCTTTTCTCTTCTTATTATTAATTTCATGAGTTAGAACGTTTCTTCTTATTTTCATCTTTCTCGAATGCACTTGAGTTTAAGTTATTCTCTGTCAGAACTCTTCGGTAAAATCTTCGAATTATTCGCAGTAATTAGATTTTAAGCTTAGATACACGTTAAGTTACTTTTAAAAGATTGATATCCCTCGATACCAATCAAATATTAACTTTCTCTCTCTCTCTCTCTCTCTCTCTCTTTCTCTTTTCCACGAACTTTTCTAACATGAATGAATGAATAAATATGAAAAATTGCGAAACTTTCGAAGGTTTCTTCGCTAGAAGTACGATTTGATTTTAAGATGGGAAGACCTGAAGGAACGCGTAACTCGCGGCGACGCAAAAGCACGGCTTAAACGTGCGGACGTCACGCAGGATCGATATTTTGTTCGGTCCCTTTCGCCCGTAGTTTCACTCTGGTCCCTGCAACCGACGTCCCTTTTCCCTGACCACCGTTAACGTTTCGGTAGAGGAGGCAAATTAAAACGAACTTTTCCACGACGCGTAAAAGCGGGTACCGGGATTGTGGTGAAGCATGTCGCTGTAATCGAGGCTATTTACATCGAAACTCGCTAAATCCACTTTGATGTGTGCTCACCAAGGGAACGTTCTTTCACATCGGAATGCATTTTAAACTTTTAAAAGTCTACCACCTATTAATCAGCAACTCATCAATTATTTTAAATGACGAATATATATTTCCTAAGTTCTTTTTTTTTTCTCCTCTCTTTTATTCTTTCCTTTCTTTTTTTTTTTTTTTTTTGTTTTATAAAGAATTAAAAATAAATTAAAGAAAAAAGTAATCTTATAATCTTTGCCCTAGATATTTTTCATTTAAGAAACGAATAACAACTATGTGTGTTTGTGAAAGAAATGAAGAAAATCATTATAGTTTTACGATTTACGGAATAATTTATGTCGTACCTTGTCACACATGAAATTAAGTATTACTCATTATACCCGTTGAAAACAAACCCAACGTTCGTGACTATAAAGAGACTCGAAAGATTAAATCTTGCCGCGCCTTAGTCGTTTCGTCAGACATTTTTCGACAAAAACTATACTTTTATGTCTTAAAAATTTTACGATTAATAATATCTCTGGGTTAACCTTTTGAACTTTTCTCCAAGTATTTCTTTGAATATAAGGTGTAATAATGATGCTCCAGATTTCACAAGATCGCTTTATTTCTATTATATTTGTACATGAGAAAAATATCGAAGTTTATGAAAATGTCAGACTTTAAATAGATCATCGATTATCGAAATTTTCTCACGCAGTATAAACTCGCCGGTTCATATCGGATAAATATTTAATCTAGGATTAATATTTGGGTTGACGTTAACGTAAAAATAAAGTGTGACAAATGTATAAAAGAATAAAAAGTCATAAATAAAGAAAGATCGATTGTTTTATTAAACGAAGAAGAAGGACAGATTTTTATCGGCATTAGATCTCTTTCATCGTATCGTACTCTTCGATCATCGTTAATCCGTCATTTTTGTCGAAAGAAATCGACGAAGAGCGAACTCCCAATTGGTAGTTGATGACAATCGACAAAATCCACAGTGTAAACTCGCGTACCGATACGTGTAACGATGTACAACAATTTCCGTATATGCATTCTATCCTGGATTTCGAGCGGAACGTTGCAGATGCTCGCTAATCTCGTTCGTTGATTGTGAATCGTATAGAAGCGCAACGAGTAAGGGTTAGAAAAGCTTCTGGATGTAGTCCGCTTTTTTCAAAAGGCTTTGCGCGAGAAACATTGTCAAAAATGTAACGCGAAAAGGTGCGAGTTTCTACCATGTATTTCTCCACTTGTTTCAGGATAAATCAGAGTGGATGGTAAATGTTAGAGAAGGTAAAATTTCGTTGTGACCATCGTAATTTACTTGAAACATTTATAGATCGAGTGGCGTTAAAAAATAGATAGTTTGTATACCTATATATATATATATATATATATATATATATATATATTTTCTTTTTTTCTTTCGTTTTGCATCAAATACTAATGCAAAAAAAGGCAATTCGTCATAGGAATTTTGTGGGGATAAAAAAAAAAAAAAATTGGTGATACAGCTTTGGCTAGTAATATTTTTGTGCGAATTCAATTTCTAACGACACTTTTTATAACGTATCGGCGTATTTCAATTAAAAACGATATACGAATAATTGCATTTCCGCACCATATTAAATCCGTGTCGTTTCTCTCGCTGATATAATCAAATTAACATACGGCACGAGCCGACTGGAATAATGAAACATAAAATTTTAATCGCGTGCGGGAAGAAAGAATTTCTAAGGTCGAAATGAATTCTGAATGCGCTCGATTCGTAGCGTCAATTCGATTATCGTGTCAACTGCAACCTTCGCAGTTTCTGATCGAAAAGCTTACCGGTAAATTTTCGATATCACGTTTTTGTATCACACTGTAAAAATAAAAAAAAAAAAAATAAAAAAAGAGAAAAAAAAACAAGAAGAAAGGAAGGAAAAAAGATCGTGATCGTTGATTCAGGGGTATCGTGATCGAAAGAAAAATGAAACTAGGTAACATAGAATTTGGAGCAGAGCGATAAAACTTCGTATTCCGTTCTCGTAAGCGTTAACGGAAGTGGTTCCGAGGGAAAAAAAAAACTTGCAACGATCGACGATGAGGTTCTCGTATTAAAACGATCATCTTAATTTTAACCGGTCGATCTCGCATGTTTCTCGTCATTTTTCGCTGGTAACACGAACCTATAATGAAAGAAGGAAAGAAATAGAGGTGCGTACATATGTACATACATAACATACATTTTGAATGCGTAGACGTGAGAGAAATGGATAATCTTAATGTTGATTAATCGAAACGAGAGCACGACAGAAGAGGGCGTGACAATCTGGTGAACCTAAATCACAAATCACGTGTCGTTTAAATCTCCTTTGACCCGATGTAAGAACCGTGAATAAAAGCTTATAGGTACATCCCAAGTTTTACGATAACACGGAGAAAGAAGCGAGCAACGTACCGCATTCGATATCGAGCCGGCGATAAACGTTAATTTATTACGTGACTTCGGTATAAAGTGGTCACTTTAGCGAAACAACCTGGAATCCACGATGTGAAACGAGAGATTGCGTTCAGTATCCAAGAAATTAATCTTCCTTTCGTTGATAGAAACGTAAATTCTTGTGATTAGCGGAACATTCAATTGATTTTGCTTCGTTAGTCATGCAAAAACGTTTGAGAAAATAACAAAAGGAGGAAATAGAGGACAGAGGAAGAGAGGCAAAGGATAAGAGGGGAAAGAATGTGAGGAGGTAGACTAGAATGGTCGCGTTATAAATTGTCGCTAAAAACACTTCGCCTTATCTCGAACGTACTCGAGTATAAAAGCTGTTACGCGCGAGTCGTGCAATCGCATTACCGTAATGCATTACGTAGGACCATAATATTTTTAGTGGTGCTCGCGTAACACGGATTCGAAACGCTCTCATCGCAATGCGAGCGAGAGTGTGAATCGTACGAGTGTGGGTTCAGAGTGTGTGAGGTGCGGACTCACCGCGTGGTCGCTCGCGAGACCATCGTCCGCATTAATCCTGTATGAATCGGACGAGAGAAAGAGAGAGAGAGAGAGAGAGAGAGAGAGAGAGAGAGAGAGAGAGAGAGAGAGAGAGAGAGAGATTTGTCATTCGAAAAAGAGTCCTTAAAATTTTCAACAGGATTTTCCAACGTCACTTTTCGATTAAACCGTGCGTGTCTATGCACGTTAGAAGCTCACGATAGTATTTCGTTCGTTTGAAAAATAAATCTTTCAAATTGACAATCACAAATGTTCTTCTTACGATTCGTTCGATTTAATATCAATTGAAATAAAATATTTTGGATTTATCATTTAATTTTCAAGTTCACGCACGAAGTTACGCAAATTTAATTTACGTTTTTATCGATAAAAGAACGTAATAACCGGCGATCGGATAAAAAGCAGAGTTTTTTTTTTATAAATCGAAAACGGTTCTTGTCGTATTAATGGCAGGTATGATATAAATCGAAACAAAGCCGACGTGAGGCGAGCTTTTCCAGCGTATTCGGCAGATTCACTCGGTCTTCTTTGTCCCTCATTCGCTTTCTCTGGTTTTCGTTCTCTCTTTATCGAGGTTGAACGAGAACAAGCCTCGGGAGGAATCAACGATATGGAGAGGAACATGGATGCCAAGGGATGGCTAGGAATCGACCGGGCTCATCGCCGATCTACAAACGTTCGTAAAAATGAGACCGTGCTCCGTTTCTCGTTAGTCGATCCTCGCTGCTCTCGTTGCTAATGGTTGCTCTTTGCACTCGGTGTACGGTACAACGGCCACGCGTACATCACGGGGTTTTGTCCCGCGAGGCCATGCAAAGAGACCAACCTGTAAACTCCAATGTACATCGTCGGGAAAACAGGAAAAGCCATCTCTTTTCTTCATATTCAGCCACGTCCACGATAGATACGATCCTTTTCCATCTTTTATCTTCTCCTTTCACGATCGATCAACCGGAATCGCAACGACGATGATGATGATAACGACGACGACGACGACGACGACGACGACGACGACGACGACGACGACGATGATGATGATGACGATGAAGAGAGAACGATGACTAAGTCGCCCTTGTGAGTTCGTTCTTTAAGTTTTTATTCGCTATTTAAAATCTTCTTCCTTTCATTTATCAACGACCTCGTTTATGTACAAATACGAACGACCAAATAATTTTTCTTTCTTCCTTTCTTCTTTTCTTCTTTCTTTTGAAATTTCTTTTATGTCGATACGGAGGAGGATCGTATATATCGTTGAAACAAGAACGGGACTATTCGGAGTAGCAAAAAAAGAAAAAAAAAAAAGAAAAGAAAAAAAGAAAAAGGAAAGAAAGAAAGAAGAAAAAAAAAGAAAAACAAAAAATAATACAAGGGCAAAAGGAAGAATGAGAACTCGTGTTTTATCTTTAAAAGAGGGGAAAAAAAAAAAAAAGCAAAGTGAAAAGATAACGATGAATTTTTTCGCGACGATCGTCCGATTAATTGGGAATAATCGATTATCGCGAGAAAGTCATTAAAACGCGAACGTTTCGCAAGGAGTAAAGGAATTTAATCCATTTGAAAAATTAATCTGAAAAGTCAGACGTCGAGAGAATTTCGACGAAAGCTTTATAAGAACGACCTAAATGCCAATTCTTGATTAATCGTCGTAATAAAGAAGGAACGAACGAACGAACGAACGAACGAACGAACGAACGGCAAGACTCTCAGAGTAGACGGAGACCGACGTAATACTTTCAAAGAAAGAGAGCAAGAGAGAGAGAGAGAGAGAGAGAGAGAGAGAACTAGTAGAATTGGATTGCCGTAGGAATGACGGAAAAATAAGATCTAGTTGAAGCAAAGAGACGAGCGACGAAAGACGAGAGAAACGAGTTGAGGAAGCGATATGCCGGCGGGGAAGAAGAGTCGAGGCTAAAAATTGAGCGCGATCGATCTGTATCGCGACGAAGAGTGAATTCGTTTTATATATATATATATATATATGTATGTATGTATGTATGTATAATATGTATATACACACACGTCATATCGTAAATCGAAAAGGCTAGTAGAAACGACGAAAACTCAAATTTTAACTTGGAACGCATACGAAATATATCGCGATAAGTTTGATATCGTGATTCCGATTATGATTCTTCTTCTCGTTTGGAGGACAGTAATAGTAGAACATACAGATTACCAGAGAAGGACAATTCCTAGCGGAGAAATCTCTAAAGTGTCATCTCGATATCCCTTGAGTGTTACGCGTTATAGAATCGTTTCGTGCTATATGAGACAGGGAAGGTTTCGATAGCCGAGCAAAATGAGAAAGAGATAGACAGAGATAAATATATATATAGATAGAGAAAGACAGATAGAAAGAGAGAGAGAGAGAGAGAGAGAGAGAGAGAGAGAGAGAGGGAGAGAGAGAGAGAGTATGCGCACGCGCACGTTTCCGTACGTGTGTCTTTTCGAGTTAGTATCCTTTCAAGAGTATATATAGAGCAGCGTAATCTCGGGCAGAAGAGCGAGCGGAATCGGATTGCGGCGAAAGGATGGTGGCAACGAGCTGCAGGGTGTTCTCCAACGAAACGCGCTCTCTTCCCTATACATCGGGGAACAGTAGACGAAGAGAGAACTCGTGTCGCGGATATAAACGTGAGAGCATTACCCAGAATATTCCATAGAGCGAATACGATACGAACGTCCCGTGGCTGTTGCCCTAGGCATAAACTGAAAAGACCGAAGAGAATATCTTGGAACTTTGACGACGTAATAGAACTTGTTTCATTTCTTGATATATCCGTTCATTTAAATCAACTATTCGATCGATTGATCGTATAACATAAGGATAAAAATAAAAAAGAAAAATAATATATCCATTCTATATTTTGCTTTTCTTTATCGAATGATAATCTCAAGTGGTCGCTAGTAGAGAACCACTGATACGGAGCAGTGGACGCAATCATAATCTGCCTGGTACTCGAGAGCCGGTATAGCCGTACACCAGATTCCATATTTCCCATTTCCATCCCCGTCCCCCCCCATCTTCTTCTCCTGTCTTTTACCCTGACAGTCGTTCGCCCAAGCACCTTCATCCTTTTCTCCTTACCTACACTATACGAGTCTACGTGTATCCGTGACCGGATCGCTTTTCTCAAATACCAACGTGTTTTCTTTATGTTGATAACGTATACGAACGTACGAACTCTAGGTTAGATTCCTTTGGTACGTTAGGCATCTCCCAACGACGACAACGACGACGACGACGACGACGACAACGACGACAACGACGACAACGACGACAACGACGTTGTCAGATATGTGCGACGAAAAATGCCTGAGAAAATTCGCTTTCTGGGCGTGGCAAGAGCCGCCGTTGGCAATGTTCGGAAATGGGTTAACAACGCGCTACCGACCATTCGAATTTCCTACTTTATCAGATAAAATATTTTTCTTGGAGGCCCTTCGAGCATTTTCACTTCTAGCATGTTTGACCTTAAAATAAAGATCTTTATTCTTACGTTCAATTTCCTTAATATATTTTTTTATTCTCTTCGATCTCGTTGTTTTAATATAAGACGACTATTGTCTGATAATTGACACTAATTAGCGTAAACGAGATAAAACACGGGCGGGAAGAATTGCAAACCTACTCTTTGCACGAAACAATTAATTTTATTCGTGGCTCACGCGACACGTGAATACACGTAAAGTTCCGTAACAGTAACGTGGTAGAATAGAGGTGAGGGAAAAACATCCCGAGCGTGGCACGCTTTTAATATCGCCGGACAGCTAGTATATTTTTTTCTACTTCTCTACGTGCTTTCTGCCAACCGTTGACATAAGCGGATGCTTTTAGATTGTTATACCTAATTCCTGAAACATTTGTGCGTTGAGAGATACGGTACTATTATTTAAACTCTCCGAAATGTTTAAACCAGTGATGTTATTTGAAAATTTTTCATTGCCGCTAATTTAGCCGGTCATTTCTCTATTTATTTTATTAACCATCGAGGAGATTATCATCGAAGCGAACTTCTTTTTTTCTCTCATTAATGGATAAATGAAAGAGAGAGAGAGAGAGAGAGAGAGAGAAAAAATAAAAGAAAAAAAAGGAAAACATTAAGAGAGATAGAGAGAAATCATCTCTCCCTACGACCGACGACATTAGCTCGGAGTAACACGACCAGATGACAGGTTTACGAGAGAGACTAAACTTTTAACGAGCGCTTCTTTACGTCCAGCTCTTTTTTTCTTTTTTCTCTTTTTTTTTTTTTTTTTTTTTTTTTTTTTTTTTTTTTTTTTTTTTTTTATCATTCTTCTCCATCCTCGAAGTTGCCATTCCTATTGCCACGCCGTTTGTGATTTAATTTTCCTTTTTTCCCCTTTTTTTTTTTTCTTTTTTTTTCTTCTTTTTTTTTCTTTTTTTTTTTTTTTTTTTGTCGCAATTGCGTTGGAATGATAGATGCCGGTATAAAGGGAATTGGAAGGAAGGAACTAGTAATCGATCTCTCGCTCTCTCGATGCTACGAGCTTCAATTTGCCCTTTAATTCGTAGTCGGTTTACAAAATTCAAATTGCAAAAAGAAAAAGAAAAAGAAAAAAAAAAGAAAAAAAAAGAAACAAAAAGAAGAGAAAGAAAATGGGGGAAAAAAAAGAGAAGAGAAAGATCATTCTTTACGTGTATAGGTAAAATAACACGCCTTAAGAAATTCTTTCATAGCTATGAGAAATGAGAGTGGAAGTTAAAGGGAAGCACGTTTATATTCGGTAGGGAAGAAAGGACAAGGGAAATCTTTTTTCGTGGGCACAAGATCGATCTCGCCGTCTGTGTCGCGGACGAGCGAACCGTGTCTCCCATAAATTTGCATCCCCATCGTTTTGTCCTGGGTAAGCTCGAACGCGCCAACACACGGAACGCCATGCGCAGTTGCTGGATAGACTATTACGCAAATGCGTGGACGTTAGCTCGCATCTCTGCGCCCTTGCGCTTGCGCGAATACGTATGAAGCAGCTCGGTGAGTAATTACGACGAGATAATTACACGAGGAACGTGGAATATTCGGAATGCGTGGAAATTGTGAAATTGCGCGGCATTGAAATCCGTGGCTAGGAAATCTCGTCATGAGTAGGATTTTAGTTCGAAAATGTACGTCTCTTGTTCCATAACATTCTTTATCCTTTTTCTTTTTTTCTTTTCTTTTCCTTTTTTTTTTTTTTTGATTCCTTCCTTCCTTCTTTTTTTTTTTCTTTTATTTTTATTATTTTTATTTATTTATTTATTTCTCTTTTTTCTTTTTTAATTTTATTTTCCGTATTCCGCTTCGTTTCTTCCTTCGTTTGAAAACTATCGATGAGTATAATTAATTCTTAAAAATGGCCGACAGTATGGCTGAAAAGAGAGTGACAAGAGAAAGAGAGAGAGAGAGAGAGAGAGAGAAAGAGAGCTGATACGGTGAGTGCGAACACCGTCCCTTGAGAGAATTATCGGCCAAGTACCTTACTTTGAAAAGTCCGACGTGCTTCAAACTTCTTCGTGGTTGAACGTCGCTCCTCTGCATAACCGCTCGATCGTCCCCGAAAACGTAAGTGCCTGACAAGAATATCGCGTGTTTCAAAGTGTATCAGACTACACTGCTCGCATACGAGTCACTATAGTTTCCTAAGAATCTGATAGCCGAGCAATTCCAATCTTGCTTTTCTTCCGTCGAGATAAAATTCCTTACGCGAATAGGAAAATACGAAATGTAATAATAACATTAAGATTAGGAGTGGTAGCGTGCGATTAATTCGCATGCTCGATCAGGTACATTCCAATGACAGAGAATTTATATAAACGACCTTGCTAAGCTTTGTTAGAGGTTTTTACTTGAGAACAATCGTCCTATTGTGTGTTTAAATGCAAGTGCATAAATAGAACTCGAAGTAATACCGGATCTTCTCGTTCTTAGTTAGGTACTGGCTCTTTTAAACTTTCAGTTTTACTCTGAACGATTAAGCGCTTTATATACTACCATGTACTATTACTATATAAAATATACGAGGATCTGTGTGCGTTCGCTAAATGACTACCACTTTTTTCTGTTTTACGACGATAACCCGTAGACGCTGATCTTAAAGTTTCTTAACTTTGTATCTACTCCTTCCACCATTCTTTTTTTGGTTTATTAAAATTTCGTAAAGGTGCGACGTGTCCTCTGATTAACTTTGTAAGAAAGTCACGTCTGTGTGTAAAAGTAAGTAAGTAAGAAGGAAAGAAAGTAAGAAAGAGAGAGAGAGGGAGAGAGAGAGAAAAAAAAAGGAAAAAAAAAAGACAAAGAAAAAAAGAAAAAGAAAACAGATCTTCCTCGCGTAACATCGACGGATTAGTTTTGTTACATATTTTCTCGGCTCGTAAGATATAAAATGAAATTCGACATTGCCGACGACTTAATAAAAACTAAATAAACAATGGCGTAAAAGATTTTAGTATAAATACTCATCAAATATACATGAGAATTCTATGCATTTGTAACAAATGATTTTTAAAATTGACAAACCTGTTCCTCCATTCCCTGGTGCCATCGATATGCCGAATGACGCTATTTTTAAATGATTAAGTAAAAGGTATTTGTATCTGGATAACGTAAATGATACATTTTTAAGCTCGGATGTGACATCTTTTTCTAGATCTAAAAGTAAATAGAAAATGATATTTATAGTATCGATTCGATAGTTTTAACTATATTACTGGAATAAACGTATTCTGTTCTATCACGATATTTCGTAAACCATAAAATCTCGAATATACTCGAACGTTGAATGTTTGATCAATGTCGTGCGTCATAAAAAAGGTCTTTTCAAAAAATCCACAGTATTTTCTTCAGTCGTGAATCGAAAAACTCATTCGAGCGGAGTCTTACTGGACTGGTTGGTTGGTTGGTTGGTTGGTTGGTTGGTTCGATCTGAAAAATCGTGAAATTGCAATATAAGAATCGTATGGCAGAATATTTGTCAAGGGATCAGGGAGGAGTTAGAAGAAGAAAAAGAAAAAGAAGAAGAAGAAAAAGAAGGATCTGAAGAAAGGGGAAAGAGAGAAGTGAAAGAGAACACGTATACGAAGGATTCCGACTTCCTACGGGAATCCTTCGATTCGTTCGAGCGTACTATGACCGAAGATAGACGCGACATCGTCGCGTCTCGATTTGAATTAAACGAGAGAATTTTCAAGTTACCTCTAGAGCTTGAGGATCTCCCTTTGTTACATTACATACTTCCGACGTTATAACGGAACGATATCCATTTTCGATGTTCGTACGTGAGTGTCGATTGATTAAAACGGAAACGGAAGAGAGAAGATCGTTCTGTAGAGACTTTATAAAACTACGATACGGGTCATCGGCAGTTCTGTAGGTGAAATGTCATAACGTCCAATGGACGAATATCTAGGTATGAAGGGAAACGAAGAAAAACGAATTTCCGTTAGACTTTTTCACTTTTATCTCTCCTACTGTAAATTTTATCAACCGGTACGAATGCACTTTCCACCGGATTCCCTTTACGCGAAATAAAAATGTGACATCGAACAGGCGCGATCTTACATTATCAAATTTAGAAACTTCTCTATGATAATCCGTTTAAATATTTTATACGTATTGTCACGATAGAAACATAAATTATTACATAACGTGATCTTTCATTTAATTTTCCTATCTTATTATCTCTACAAAAATATCTGACCAGGTTGTACAACGTACTACTTTTGGCCATATATCGCGCGAAAATCTACGGAAAAGAGGTTTGCGGTAGCGAAACGATTTATGGAAGACATTAACGATGTTCTATAATAGCCATCTTTGTCATACATTCTCATCTCTCGTTTTCTTGGTACCTTACACCGGACGCTGATGGCAGAATTACACCATTAGTATCATCCTCTAGACGACGACATCCTCAAGACTCTTCCATCCAGGCATCCTAATGTTTTATTTTCTCGCTGTTGAGGATCAATCCGTCGGGAGTAAAAACATATTTGGGAAAAATGAAAGATTGCTCTACTAGTATATAAGGATACTAAGCCGCAGGATAAGCTCCTAGTGTCGGTGATGACGATAAAGAAGAAAGAATAAACGTTGAAAAAGCGACATCTTCGATGTTTCCCTTTCTTTATATATCTCCATTCTTTTCCTTTTCTCTTCTTGGATATTTCCTAAAATTTCCAACGACCGAGTTGGATTTCACGATATATTTGTCCAACTACTATTTCATATCCTCGTATTTTTGTTTCATAACGGACAGTAAACTGAAAAGATGCGCGTTTGTGTGAAGATAATAAATATGTTGGTAGAAATGTTCTTCCTCTCTCTCTCTCTCTCTCTCTCTCTCTCTCTCTCTCTCTCTCTCTCTCTCTCTCTCTCTTTCTCTTTATCGAAGACCTATATCCCCGAGCAAAACTCGAATCTGAAAAGTAATCGCTCTTTGAAGTCTACCGCTGAAAGAAGTATGTACCGAATGAAGAGTGTTCTTCGTATGCTTTAGCAACATACAGTTAATAGGTGAAAGATAACGTTCGTTACTTCGAATTGAAAGAAAACATGGAAAAAAAGGGGGTATGAAAATGATAGGAAACAAGTAAAAAGAGAGGAGACAAGGATTTTATTTCTATGTGCTGATTCTGTTCTGTAAACGGTCATTTTTTTCCCTCTTCACTTCGGTTCACATTTTCCTGCAGAAAGTCGGGATGGCAAACAGGAACTTCATTAAGTGTGGCCGTACGCTCATCTCTTTGAAGTTGGTTAGCGAGCAAAAGAAAATCAAGGTACAAAAAGCAACGACTATGGTATATGGTGGCACGCTTGGTCGCCTTAGGTGACGAACAACGCTTTTCTCAAACGCCCAACGTCATCGACTTACACTTACACCAACTACGGGTTATCTTGGCTTTATACATACGTTCCGTTTATCAAGTGTATCCTTCGGTCCATCATAGATCATTTAAGCTTGTATATCGATTGGACACGATCCTGTGTCTTTCGTTTTCGATGGTTTACGGTTCTCTCAACTTTCCTTATCGCGAAAAGAGATGAACGTTTTACGGAAAAATTCTTCAACGTTATATCGTAGCTTCCTTCATTCGGTTACGTTGAGAAAACGTTCCAAGCAATCGAATCTTCCATTCGAGAGTTGAATTTATAGTGCGAGATAAACGGCGTGCGCACGTCATGCGCGCGTCATCTTTGAAAATCGTATCGAGAAAACCTCCCGCATACATCTTACCCGTCTCTTCTCTGTTTGTACACGCTTTATATGGTAATCCATTCGCGATCCTCCGTTCGCGAGAAGTCGTACGAAGCGAGAAGAGAGACAGAAGCGTTACCGTACGCCGTAGATAAAGTATGGCTCCTCGTATATTAAAAAGTAGAGAATAGTTTTGAGAGGATAGGAAAGTATATTCGTTTCCGGGTTGAGGATGGTACGTTCGAAAGCGGAGTGGCAGAGAGGGAGCAAGCAAAGTTGTGCGGCTTCTCGACACTGTCTGACCCACGGATTATCGGCTTACCGAGCTAGCACGCTCGGGTTATTTCTGCACATGGGGATGGGGTCGACCTGGATGAGGTTCGAGGTTTGAGATTGGTGGAAGAAGAGGAGAGTCACTCGTAACACCGATTTCCGGTATCATCCTATAGCAGATACTTTCGAATCGATCGCTGAACGAGAATGGCCGAGAGTTAACGCGCTTGTATTTTTCAACCTGATATTATCTACGTATCTACCCATCTATATATATATATATATATACGTATATATTCGTTCTAGTGATCATGCGAGAAATCGATAGAGAATACATGGAAAACGAGATAGATGCATATAATATAAGGTTATAGCTGCTGCTCTTCGACGCTCGATTTCCATTATGCTTTCTCCGATGCACGAAAGCTTCGGTTTCGGCTCGTCTGTCGGGAATTTCGCTGACAGCCTTCCTTTCGAATGCTTGTTACTAATACATGCTACTAGGGAGCAACGTACGTTCTCGGCCACACACGTGTTCGCGCTGTATCAGCGTGACAATGTATTCTCGGCAGGTCGTCGATTCAGCGACGTTCTATAAAGAGTTGCGCTCCTTCCGCCGGGTCGAAACGGTATTACTTTTCCTGTTTTGCGTAGTGCGGAATCGGAAGACCGGATGATGGTAAGGAACGAAACACGAATTCTCCGGGAATAAAATCTGGACGGAAGCACGTTATTTCCTTTAAATTCCTTTCTCGTATTAAATATTTTTTGAACGTTCGCGTCTTACGATATATAAATAAAAGAAACGAAAGAAAAATATTTAATATTTATTCTTTCATCGAGGTCAACTCAAGTTGAACGATAAAATTTTTAAGTAAGAAAAAAAAAAAGAATGCTCATAATATTTATGATTTGGAACGTTGGCTCTTGGAACAATGGAAGCTGACACTTTTAAGAGATAGATTATGAAAGATCTCGCGACCCAGGATTTCTCGTTTCTAAAAACGCTTTTCAACGTTTACCGTTTTCCTCCTCTCCCTCTCGGAGTAACAATGGCGGAAAGATCACGCGAAGCAAGCTACGCGACGACGCATGCTTGCCACCCTTCAGGACTCATAATGCACCGGAGGCAGCCCAGGGGAAATTTAGCAGACGCCGTGAAAACCGTTGTTTTATACGCTTATACCGTCGTACACGCGAGACTGCCTCGGCCATAGGTAGATACAAGGATAGGTAAGGTAAGGCAAGGTAAAAGCATTCGTGATCCCAGCAGCGAGTAACTCCATTAACGTTAACTTCGCGTCCCTCTTCTCTCCTTCTCTCATCTTCTCTTCTCGCTTTCTCTTGCCTCCTTCCGTTCCCTATACAGTAGCCTTCGACCGATCCCACAGAATCATTTAAGAGAACTAACCAAGAGCGGTCAACCAAAGGAATAATCAAGAATAACAAATATTATCTGTGAACGATCTAAAAGTATTTCTTTCAATAATTCATCTTAAACTTTTAAAAATATAATTCATAAAAGGAAATATTTTTGTACAAGAAACATTTCTCACTTTGCCGGACGTTTCTCTTAAAATGATACGAAAGCGATACCGTGAAAATGCAGGATAAGAGAGAGAGAGAGAGAGAGAGGCGGATAGGAACTAAAAGTAATAAGGGAGACGTAACAGCTTCGTCGACTCGCACCAAGCGAAACTACCGTGGAACAGTTTCTAGGAAATTTGGTGTCAGCACACGTTTTTACACGCGTGCACTTTCCATAGTCCTCCGCGCGCGCGTTCCTTGTTCTATTAAAATATATCAAGGTTATTTCCACGAAGAATAATTTTCTTCCTTAGAGTCAGCGAATATTCGAAAGGGCAAAATCCTGCGGTCTGCTGGAATTAGCCAGCGGGGTCGAACGAGTTGACAAATTCACAGATATTCAGAGGTCTCGGTCTCTCTCTCTCTCTCTCTCTTTCTCTCTCTCTCTCTTCCTTCTCTCTTCTCTCTTTCTTCCCCTTTGGACTCTTTAATATCCGAGTCGAAGCAACGGGAAGTCAAGGGGTGGAAAGATTCACGTTTTCTGGGGCGCGAAATCGCAACAGGGTCCTTCTCCGTACTGAGTTGCGTCTCGACGTTCTCTGGATTCTATCTCAAGAGATCACCGAGCGAACGAAACGACCACGACGCGATAATTTTCTACTCATGATGGCCATATTTTCCCTTCAAAAAAAAAAAAAAAAAAAAAAAAAAAAAGAAAAAAAATCAAAAAGAAAGAAAGAAAGAATGAAAGAAAGAAGGAAGGAACGAAAGAAAAAGGAAAGAAGAGGATAAAAATAAAACAAAAAAAAAAAAGAAAAAAATATTCTTCAGAATAAGAAACGAAAAACTTTCTTTTCTTCGTTCAAATCTCGAGAACGTAACTGTACATTTTCTTTCTTTCTTTTCTTTCCTCCTTTTCTCGTTCCTTTTTACTTTTTCTTCTTCTTTTTTTCTTTTTTGTTTTATTTTTTTGTTTCTCTTTTTTTTCTTGTTCGCCAGGAAAATTCCATTACGTTGAACGACGACCGAGAGACGACGTTAATTCTATCGACGATTTCACGTTACAGGTCCAGCTATCCCCGTGAGGGCGGTTCTTCGAGGTACGGCCGAGCTACCCTGCGATATTCGTCCACCACGACACAACGACTCGACCGTTTCGGGACACGACTCTGCCATTTTGATCGTCTGGTACAAGAACGACATGACACCCATCTACAGGTGAGTGCGACTGGATCGATCTCTCGTGTTCCTTCTACATAGCCCTCCTTCTCTTTACCTCCCTCGAGGTTAAGTTATTGCTTCCAACGGGCTAAAGGAAAGTATAAAAAGGCTACTAGCCTGAATACGCAACGTGACTTGTGCTCGTTAACTTCTACCGATAAGAGCATGTTCGAAGAAATGAAGCTTTCTTCTCTTTCTTCGTTTCTCTCTAGGATTTGCCTACTCCGTTACTTGCGTATAGATCTATGTATTTATAATCTATATACGCGATCACCATTAATACATGATTACGTGCGAATCTAAATGAAATTTAAGCGTCTAATGGCCATTTTTTCCTTCGTACGGAGCAAAAAAAAAAAAAAAAGAAAATACAATATAGCGTAACGAACGATCCTCGCGAATACTGGCAATAAACCGTAACCGCTGATATATGTATCTACGGAATAATGCGGCTACCGATGTCCTTGATGAATTTCGTCACGTGAGCCACTTGGCTTAGGTATGTCATCCGTTCCGGAATTACTCCGCTAAGCCGGAGTCGAGAGATAATGGAGTCGCATGCTACGTAACGAACGACCGAAGGAACGTAGTGAGGGAGGACCGTGAGAGAAGGCCGTGAAGAAACATCGTGAGTAGCGAAGAGAAGGGTAAATTCTCTCTGTAGAAAGAGGGGAAGGTTAGCTAGGTGAGAGAAACGGTAGCAAGATAATGGCGTGTCACGAATAATGCGATTTAAGTGCGACGGTTTCCTCGAGTGTCGCTCGCAATTATGTGCTAGGCTAATGATAAAATTGTATCTCGGTTTTCCACCTAGATATTTTTATCACCTTCTAACCTGTCAAGTACAAAGAATAACATCTACGGTTAGAAGGTTATAAGGTAAAGTTTTATTTTTCTCACCCTTGATTTTATAGATAGAAAGTATTTACGTATATAAATATATATACAAACGAAAAATTTTCACTCTATTCCCTTACATTCATTTTCACGCATCTTTTATATCATTTTTCTTTTGGATTAGCGGAACAAAAAAAAAAAAAAAAAAAGAAGGAGATATTCCAAATCCTTGTTATGTCTTTCGCTGATTTCAATCCGTACGCCGGCATGAACACGGATAATAATTTTTGATTCCGTTCAAAGCCGATTATAACGCAAAATCGGCTTAACTGAAAGACGACCGTTTCGTAATAATAAATTTGCACTGTTTAGTTTTTCGTCTTAAAAAATATACGTTTGATTTAATCGTACAATATGTACGAATGTGCGTTGTCCTATTCTTCTTCTTCATTGCCGTACGAGATGATAGTTAACACGTCAGGATAAAAGACGTGTTGTAAGGTAATCGCGTGAAATGCTTTTCAATATTATACTCAGCCGTACTTTTCAACGTCGACCGAATCATTTTCATTCTTTCAATGTCGAACGTTAAACGAAAGATACGTGACAAGATATTAAAGCTAATTCATAAACTGATTTCCCATGTTGTTTTACTTAAGATGACGTTTCAATTGGGATTGATTTCATTCTATAGTCACAAGTACAAGATCGAATTCTATGACGATTTTATCCCTCCCTCTCTCCCGCTCCCCCCACCAATGATAGCTTGATGATATCACCAATGATAGCACAATGAAATCATTATTCTTCCGAATGAAGCGTTGCAAGTGCTCAACGTCCGTATCAATTGTAATTCGCGAACAAGAGCCTACATAGGGCTTACCAAGAAAAGGATTTTCTATACGGATATAGAGAGATAGTCATTGTGAATGAATACTAACCAAGTTTGTATTACATGGTAGAGTTGCCATGATACGAGATGAAATAAACGTAAAACAACGAACGTTTGAAAAAAAGAAAAGAAAAGAAAAAAAAAAAAAAAGATAGAATAAAAGAAAGACAAAAAAATCAAAAGAGAACAAAACAGCAACGATTTGGAAAAGAATCCACTGGGGGACATTTTAATCGCGTTATCGAAACTTTACAATAAAAAAAAAAAAAAAGTAAGAGTAAAAAAAGCCAGTCCGTTCGTGTTATTCGTTCAATTACTTTCCTTGAAGTAAGATTTTCACGTTATCACACGCAAAACTATGGGTTTGTGAACTTTCCTTTCGACTTATCGCGTTACCCCCGCGATCTTTACGGCGACTAAAACGTTCGTTTACTCGGTAGATTGGAACACTTATATCCAAGATATAGCTAAAGAGTCAGGCTGTATATGTATGTGTGCGTGTGTGTGTGTGTGTATGTATGTATGTATGTATGTATGTATATGTGTGTAGGTTTATATGTATACCCACACGATTATAGATTCGTTCGCAGTCGCGGAGCCTCCACCGACTCGAAGGAGTTGCTTCGAAATGCGGTACAGTAGTCGTGCCGAGTTTATAGTCAGACAAACACGGGGAGGAGGTACCTATATCGGAGCAGGTCAGGCACGTAGTTTGACCGAAGTTAAGTCCATTAGACAATGCAAAATGTAAGACTTAAGTCTTAAGCCTATCGAGCGAGAGCCGAGCGTTGTTTGGTTACTACCACAGAGATGTAAAGCTCGAGCGCGGAGTTGCCTGTAATTGGCCGATTGGCTTAAGTCTTAACTTACAGGCTTATTCATTGTTCGCGGAACGTTCGTTCTCTACATACATACGTCTATACATACAAAATGTTAGATTTATGTAAGAGTTTTAAACTTTGAGGATATATAGAACTCATTAAGTTAAGTAACAAGTGCTTAGTCGACACGGATCGAAAAATAACATTTGACGAAGTTATAAATAGTATTTCATTTTTTTCATTACGAGAGAAAAAGAGAGACAGTGAGAGAGAGAGAGAGAGAGAGAGAGAGAGAGAGACTTAGAATTTTTCTATAGAACAAATATGATCGTAATTATGACTGAAAGGAAACTTCGTAAATGCTCCGCCGGTTCGGTAGATAATTACAAGCTTTCTTTCTATTTTATTGCCGTCGATAATGAGAAAGTTCGTAACACGTTTTATCGATCTACGACTATTCATCTCGTTTATTGTTCTGGCCGAAAATAAAATACGTCAATCATCTGCCATTGAATGATTGCGCATGTCATATCAAAGTGATGTAATATTTATCTATCGACAAAAGTCGAACGTAACATCGGAATTTCTAATAATAGATTTAGATGTATGATGATAATAATGTCTTTAGTTAGAACGCGATCGTATTTGCAAGGCAATGTTCTAACGTCTAAGATGTGATAACACGACAAATTTCATCCTTGTCAAATTTATTCCCTCTCGTTGCCGAACGCCATTTCCGCTTCAATCTAATATTACTGACGTACGTGCATACGTTACAACGCCCTACCTATGTAGTTTATAGGTATCTATATATACATTCTGAAATCCCACCAACAAATTGCACTTTCTAACGCTACGTTAAGCAAAATGTGCGAAACGCGATATCGGTTTGGTGGGTAAACGCGCGTGATCCGCGACTATCAGTCATGTAATTCTTTGTCGAGCGTCGTCGAATCCCTTTAAAATGTTCTAACGCCTCGATATTTTTTTCTTTCTTTCTTCTCTTTTTTCTCATTCGCACGGCAAGCATGTCGAGATATAAAAGGATTCCATTCGATATTTTTCGTGGCGATCATTAAACACATTGGTGCTCTCCCTTACCCTGAAATTATATCCCTCGTCAAATGGAACATTTTTCTTTTTTTCTTTTTCCTTTTTTCTTTTTTTTTTTCTTTTTTTTCTTTTTTTTTTGTATCTTTTCTATTCTTAGCCTTTTTTTCTATTTCTCTTATTTCTACGAATACGCTAACTCTTCTAAAGCCGCTTGGCATTCTCATCACGTTCTCTCGGTTGCGTTTTGCAACATCACCCTTGGAGAGCATCGCCCTTTGAAAGTCGTCCTCGTAACGCCTATTAGCTTCGCCGTATTCGTCCGTCTGCAGACTGGCACAGCTTGCACGCCTGAACTTTTCCGTTCGCTCGGATTTTTATTCAATTTCCTGTCGGCGTCCTGTCGGATTTTTCACTAACCCAGCTAAAATATCATATCTTTTATTCCCTATCCAAAGTCGAAAAAGAGAATAACGAGGGAACGTTAATTCTTTGAAAAAAAGAATTTTTTTTTTCGTACTATTCTGGAAAAGAATTTTCTTTTTCGACCGAACAAACCGAGATCTCATAAATATATATCCAGAATGTGATGCTTAAAGAGAAATAATATTTGTCGGCATCGTTACCGTTCTCCTATGTAATCCAGAAGGTAAATAACATTACCGACGTTCATCGTTCGACTCTAGAGCACACTTCCGACTAATGCACAGGTCATGGATCCTCCGCCTGCGTTGCGTCGTTCATGAATATTTATGAAACTCGGATAACCCGCTTGAAAATCGGTTCCCACACCGAAAAAAAACAATAAAAAGTGGACGGGTTCTGAGTACTAAAAGCACGGTCACGTCTTTTGCGAGACTATTCGTCTTTCTTCATTTCTTAATTGTTTCGTTTAAAAATCGAAAGAAAAAGAAAAGAAATATATACATTTATAAATGTCCATTCGTCACGATTGATGTTGAGCCTCGTAATCGTAAGTTTATGAATGCACACATACATATATATACCATGAAAACCGACAGGAAACGATTAAACTCGCACGATTCACTTGAAAAGCGCATACTTCGCTGACACCTTTCCACAACGGAAGTATCGCGTGAATACGAGCTGTCCCGTCTGTCATTTCTCGCAATCCTTTTCGTTCCACTTATGAAACCCTACGCTATATCATACCGTAGTTAAACGTAATCATCGGAGAAAGTTCTTAAAAAATTTTTATTTAAAGAACTCTCGTTTAAAGAATTCTTGTTTAAAGATAGAAAAGTAAAAAGAAAAAAAAAACAAAAAAAAAAAAGAAAACACAAAAAAGAGGAGTCAAAAGTCAGTCAAAATCAGTCGGAATGAAAGTAGTTGTAAAATCGTCATCCGGTAAGAAGAAATGATGAAATCCGTTTCACATATTTGCACGTACTCGGTCATACATACCTAGACGAACATTGAAATAGTAAAACACATATATTTCATAGAGCCAAACGGGGCAAAGCAAGCTCTCGGATTTTGCACTTGCGTAGTGTTAACTCTCTCTCTTTCTCTCTCTTTCTCTCTCTTTCCCACGGGAGACTCCAAATGATGAAAGTTCTACGAACGTGCGTCGGCTGTTGTTAAATAAATTATCCGGCTTCTAATTACGTGAAAAATAGTGAAAACTGGAAGAGAGTCGTCCCAACCGCCGCCGGGAGCGTGTAAACAGGTCGGTCGGTGCTTCCCGACGGTGAGAGAGAGAGAAAGAGAGAGAGAGAGAGAGAGAGAGAGAGAGAGAGAGAGAAAGAAAGAGAAAGAGAAAAGAGAGGGAGAAAGAGAGAGAGAGAGAGAGAGAGGAAGATAAAATGAAGTAAAGCGAAGGGAAAGAGGATGAGCGAGATGGCAAAGAGGAAATAAGGGTGGAACGGTTGAAGCTCGAGGCAAAGGGAAGGATACTCGGTACCATTATAGTCGTGCTGTCCCAGGATCTTCTACATATTTCTCTGTACCAGATTCTCTACAGTTTCCCGTATAACGGCTTGGTGCGATTTGAATAAGACAAATGCCCTTCCACCGTAACCGTCTTTCTTTCTTGTCTTTTCCATTCTTGAAGGTTCTTTTTGCACATTAATAAATCGCTTCCAGCGTCTCAGGTGTCGTGGCTTACACGTAACATTCGCCGGTACATCTCATTGCCTCAGGATCGGCGCCCCTTGTCGTTTTGTACGTTATATTCGACGTTCGATTACTTACGCGACCATCAGAAGTGGCTGCAGGACGTTTCTAGGATGGTAAGGAAGATGAGCAGGAGGTTTGTGGTGAATACGAGCCGCGGGCAAGGATGCCTCGACAACGATGCCGTTGCTTGCCGTGCACTAGCTAGTTCATAATGAAAGCAATGTGTCTTCATTTAGTCGCTTGTTTCGCAGCGACGGTAGTCGGTATAGGTACGGTATAATGGAAGGTAACGCGCTGGATCTGCAGTAGGTTGCAGCCCAAGGTGGTGAATACATCCACGTACGTCCTCGTGGAAGATATCAGGAGCAAAAGAGAGGGGTGAGCGAGAGAAAGGGAGATAGAGAGAAAGAGAAGGGATAAGGACTTTGTATATACATATGTATATGTGTGAGCCTGTATGTAATATGTGTGTTTGAGAGAGAGAGAGAGAGAGAGAGAGAGAGAGAGAGAGAGAGAGAGAGACAGAGTACATTATACTACGGGTTAGTCGCATATAGCCAAGGGACAATGCTCTTGTCTCTACGGTACGCCTTGTTTGTTACGACTGGCTTCCTCCCTCTTCACGGCCGACGCGACCCTTCGTCGTCCACTACTCTCCGCTACCGCCACAGCCACAGCTACCACCGACACCGCAACCGACATTATACGCGACGCTACCTCCTCTTTAACCTCCCGTTCTATCCACCGACGAAATCCATAAACCCCAAAGGAGTTACGAGTTGAGTTCGCGCCTCGCGAATCGACTGACATTG
Source organism: Vespa velutina (assembly GCF_912470025.1). Classification (NCBI taxonomy): domain Eukaryota; kingdom Metazoa; phylum Arthropoda; class Insecta; order Hymenoptera; family Vespidae; genus Vespa; species Vespa velutina. The sequence continues at coordinate 15,910,805 of NC_062188.1, read as the reverse complement.
TCGATCTCTATTTAATATTGTATATTTAAATGAACGAATTCGAAATTATCGATAAGTAATAGTCGTGATCGTAAATTGTGAGAAAAAAAAACGAGAGGGAAAAATAACTTGCTAGCAAAATGCGGAACGAATCGCGTACCTCGTTCAAATGGCACTTTGCATTCTTCCTTCTCTCTCTCTCTCTCTCTCTCCCTCCCTCCCTCTCTCTCTTTCTCTTTCTCTCTCTTTCTTTCCTCCTTACTTTATCTGGGTTTTCCTATTCGATTCAACTTTTAATAACCGCTATCCATTTACGATGATTCTGAAACTCAACTTGGATAGAATGCCGTCCTGGTTCCCACAGAGAAATGAGAAATCGGAGAAGAACAACGATCCTTACTCCTTCTTTAAGAAGGCTTCGATTTCTTTTCCGAGTATTTCCATTCATAATTATTTACGAATGACAACGAGACTACAAGAAAATTGTGAAACCTTTCTCAAATAGAATCCTTATTACCGTCCATTAATATTAAATTATTTTATTAAAGAAATGATGGAAAGATTTAAAAAAAATTTTTTCCAAGATATGAATTTCTTCCTACGTTAAAAGATTTTACGAAAATTTTATAAAAGAAACTTTTACGTTCCAAGAACTTTTCTGTCACTCACTCAGCATCGTAAGCCTTATTCGTAAGCCACTTAAATAATATGCAAAATAATTTTGCGAAGGTAAATAGGTTTTACTTAACGTGTATAATATTTCCTTAATTGAAACTCATTAAGACGAAACCGTTCTTGTGATATTTTCTTGTGTGTATATATATATATATATAATTATAATACATAAAACCATCGAAATAATAAACATTAATTTGATAGTGATATCTATTAACGATTCAATTACCGAGAAAGAATTTAAAATGAAATGAATAATTACATTGCAACGATTTTTACGAATTAGTTTAATTCTTGTATAAATACATGCATACATAGATACGTACGAGTACATACATACATACATATATACATACATACAATATACATGCAATATACACATATAGCGAATATATCGAACACTGAATAATAAACTAAATTATTTTGTTAAATAAACTAATAGAAACGATATTATATATCTAAACAGTATTGCTCTTTTTTTAGAAAACGTATTCGAGTCACATAATATTAGATCTCGTTCGTTTCGAAAAAGAATAGGAAAAGTTTTCAAAAGATTATAGTGCGCGACCCTGCGGGTCGATGAGGGCACACGAGAAGAGTTAATCGCGTTTTCGATTCTCCTTACATTCGGATTACTCGCGTTCGTAGGGATCGACGCGAATCCCGAAGGTGTTGCGATCAATGAAAAAGCTCGAAGGGCCACGTGCCGGCCGTCTATTCGCGGTAATTTCAAAGTTTTCTTTCGTTTACGAGCTGCGAAGGGTGAAATCCGTCCATGTGGTTTCCACTACTGCAAGAACGTCGCACTTCTCGACTCTTTGCCTCTCTCATCTACCAACTTGCTTGCCCCAGAAACGTGACTGATGGACGAGACTACACCCCTTGAATTTCTTTTCTTCTTTTTCCCCCCTATTTCTTCTCTCTTTCTCTCTCTCTCTCTCTCTCCTCTCTCTCTCTCTCTCTCTCTCTTTTTCTCTTTCTCTTTCTTTTTTCTTTTACTCGAGCACGCCAGCTTCGACGGCGAACTTTCAAGCGCTTTTACAACGTCATAAGCGGCAAATCTTTCGAAAGACGAGATAAAGAAAGAGAAAGAAAGAAAGAAAGAAAGAAAGAAAAAGAGGGAGAGAGAGATACAAGAAGCCCGTTTCCTCTATCTTTCGAAACATCTTCGCTCTTTATTAATTCGACTCTCGACTCGAGATATCTTAGATCTCGTTTGAAAGAGAAAGAGAGAGAGAGAGAAAGGAAGGGAGGGA
>NC_062188.1:15893895-15906395 GCF_912470025.1 Vespa velutina | reverse complement strand
TAATTTTATTGACGTTATATCGTAAAATGTGCTAATGAGCGTTTATGAATAGTTAAACATAAAGCTCATATAAAATTAAAGTATCCCAAAATTTAACAATATGTATTGCAGAATTGTCCGCTATGACCTGACGAATAATATATTATTGAAGGGTTATCTTTAGATAAAAAAAAAAAACAAAAACAAAAAAAAAGACCTGAAAAAGTAAGACGAAACGATATAAAGCTGAGATGAAAATATGAAATCCAGATTCTGTTAAAATAATTACATACACGTAATCTACATACATATGCAATATATACTATATATACGCTCGAGTTCTCGTTATAATATGAAATCGAGCAACGGAGAAGGTTTAATTGAAAATCCGGATAATAATCGTCGACGAAATTGTCGCGCTCAAAATCACATTTTCACCCTAGATACCTGGAAGATATTGAATACAAACGATGTACATACATTTACTCTTTATCGTAACACGATTTACTCGTACTTATAATCCCAACGAATAGAGAAATTATTAAGAAGAAGAAATAAACGATAGACAAAAAAAAAAAAAAAGAGAGAGAGAGAGAGAGAGAGAGAGAGAGAGAGAAAATAAAATAAAATAAAAGGAAAAGAAAAAAAGAAAGAAAGAAATTGCATGGTGAAAGGAACTTTTTCGATATCATCATATTTCTTAAGGAAGCCCGAAAGGATCGATGACATTTTCAGCGATTTCAGCGAAATTAAATTGCGCTTACCGGCTCACCGGAGAATCTAGCGAGGTACTTCTACTATCTCGTCTCCTTTTACTATCAAGCCATTCGTAGAAAATCATCTCAGTCTTTTAAGTTTCGATTGAAATTATCGTACTCGTTTAGAATTATAAAACGATTGCGATACTATCCCCTTTAGCCTAACTATTTCTCTTTGAAATATAATAGATATTTCGTTGTCAATTGGAACGAAAAATTGTAAGTTTAAAATCGTTCTCGTAGGATAGAGTTACAACACGGTTCAAGGGTCTATCGTAGAATACTTGAAGCGTACGCGAACTTCATCGTCCGGTCCGCGTAACAATGAATACAAGTGTTCTTCGCACCTTCTCTCACGTACAACGATAGCACGTGACTGTGCTCGTGAAAAGCGGTTTCCGGCGTTGGCTTTTCTATCTTCCTCTTCTATATATATATATATATATATATATATATATACATATCTTTCCATCTCTTACCAACCCACTTTCTAGAACAACATCGATAGTAGCGGCTTCGAGGGAAGTCGAGTCGCCGGTGGACGCATTACCGCGGCACGTGCCCGCGGTATTTCGTATTATACCGGCAAGCTAATTAACTTGGGGCTTTCGGTTATTAATCCGCGCCAAACCGCTGCAGCGCTGTAGACCAACCGACCGTCGCGGCAGAGAACCGAACCACACCGACGGTTGGATCGGCCGCTGCACGGCCGCCATCGACCGGATGCGTCCTATATCCTATACAACGTTAACGTGACTTGACGAAAATTTCCATTTAATAATCCTATCCAACATTTCCTATATCTATATATCTAATTTCTCAACGAAACCTTTCACCTTCTAACGATATCATCTGCCTACTCTTACATCATTCCGAATTTGTAAAACACAATACAGAATTATAACAGATCTTTCTTCACGATCAATATTATTTTCATCTTTGTACTCTGACGATTAAATTGAATATCGATTTCATTGAAATGAAAAACAATCTAGTTAACTCGTAAATAAACTTTACAAATCATTGTTTATTTAATGATCTGACACGTATTATACATATGTACATTTTCATAACTTCCGTTGCTTATATTAATCCTGAACTTTACTTTCATTGAAATTCGTATATTCTTTGAATGCCTTTCACGTTATTCGAACTATAGTCTTGTACTTATTTACCTTCGTTAGTTTTTCTTTTCTCTGATGAAAAAAAAATATCTATATTAAAAGAAAAAAAAAAAAAAGAATAAAAAATAAAAAGAAATAATCGTAAGTAACGATCATCGATTCTTTATGACCGTGAATTTCACAGAAATTTGCCTGTTACTCGACGGGGCATTATAAATTCCCGTATTACTTACGGCATAAAGTCATAAAATTCATAACGACGTGGAGCGTCATAATAACAATGAACGAGCAGAGAGTGTAGTGTGCAGACCTGTTACAGCATTCGTAGAAATTTACGACGAAACGTCGTACCCACTGCACCGTCCTACCAAACTGTTCCCTACACATAAGCTTCAAACTTTCGACATAGTTGCCGAAATAGTATGAAAACATAACCGAACTTTCCTTCCCAGTGAACTTTTTTTAACGCTATAAATTTGAGATCGTAGAGAGAGAGAGAGAAGAGATATGAATAGAGATAAAGAGAAAAAATATTGCATATAGCCTCTTTCATGAAAGAGTATATCGAAAAATTACTTTAAATTTAAAGACGTATTTTGCCCTCGTTAAAGGTTTACGATCGATCCTTCCTTTTGCGGATATTGTAGATATCGTAAAACAAAGTCGATGATCTCGTGGGTTTAGTCTCTATGATCGTAGAGCAGGCTCTTAATATTTTTATCGATAATGTTTTCTTTAAAAATGAAAGATATATCTTGGATAAGATCCTTTATTCCTTTTTCTCATCGTATAACCTCGTATATCATACGTAGTTACGCAGATTCGTTTGATATATGATTTCGAATTTCATCGTTATACCTGCCAATTTCGTATTTTGACTGACAACGAAACGAAGCAACGTGTCTACGACCCCGTAAGTAACAATCGAATAGCGTTTGCACGGATTTATAGAGAGACTTCGATTGTCCGCGATCCTTCTTGCGAATCTGTTTAGTTGGATTCAGCTTGACAAACGAATTGAACTTGTTAGTATAATGAGCATAAACAGATTCATTGAGCATGCATCATACTGACGATTCGACATCAAACGCAATCTAATTTCAAATCATATTCTATGTTGATATCGCGGTGTTTCGAACCGTATACGATCCTATCGCGAATCAAGAAATATATACCTAAATCGTTCGTTTCGTCCGTTATCTCGACGAAAAATGACTTCGTAATCGGACGGATTTATAAGAGACATAATCAAGTACGATTGAAGTGAAACATTCCCTTTCGTACAAAGTACACAATAGCGCGAACTAAATTCAGATCGTGTGCGGAGATGTCGCACTGTAATTAACCGCAGCAGCATGTGACAGGCGTAACCGCGTCTCGATGTGGACATCTAACCGCTAATCCGTTATACCTTGTTGTTTCGCATCGGAAGCCGTTAGCGCAACATCGAGATCCTTCCCAATATCGACGTTCAGATATCAACGCTATCGACTCGACTATGCTCGTTGCTCAACCGGAAGTATTCTAATATCGTTCATGTAATTGATTACATTGATGCAAGATCATTTTGCAAGTAACTCGAAAACGATTTCAATTGTACTTCAGCGTTGTTCATTGATGCATACTTTCGACAGTTAACGAAATAGAATTAGAACGATTGATGTATCGATAAAACTACACGATTTCCATCGTAGGAAATTTCGTAGAAACAAAACAAAATAAGAAAAACAAAGAGAAACATACATATATCATAGATGTCGATCGATAAATTAGAAGGACACGAACGTAAGCATACTCATTGAGAATCGATTAATTTCATTCGTATGAATTGACAAACGTTTACGTTGTACGCGATATAATGGAGACTTTGTAATCTACCAACTGATAATCCACGTGAATGGAGAAGATATGAGTACGACATAGCTAATTCAACGATAAGAAATCTTCAGCCGGACATTTCGAACGATACGCTTATGTACCTAAATACGTCGATAGGTATAGCCAGGAGCAGACATTTACTAACAGGACCGAGATGCGTTCAACGTGTTTTCGGTCGCATATGGGAGAGCAAGCGATTTGGTAGACGCATCCTCGCTTACGTACATAGAAGCTTTGCCGTTTAGACAATGTTACGTTGGTAATACAAGACGAGTATGCACCCCTAACACACGTATGGGACCGGTACGATCGGCACGACCGGCTCGTACGGCCTTCCGTTCGTTCAGCCTCTCGCGGTATTTCCGTGGACTGCGTTGGAAACATCCTGAGTAAGAGCAAGTGGTCGTATCTGTGGTACCTCCAGTACGTTCCTATCTCCTGTTCCTCGATATAAGGCTTCGTTCTCTTGTTAGCAAATCGAACTTAGCTAAATCGTATAGACACAATCGAGAAACTTATATAGTTAGGAATAAATCTCCTTTAACGACGATGACGATAATAATCATAATGATGATCACGATAAAATTCAGGTGCCAAGACTCAAAAATACTTTCTCAGATTATCAAATGACACTCTTCTTCCTCTCTCTCTCTCTATCTCTCTCTTCTCTCTCTCTCTCTCTCGCTCTCTCGCTCGCTCGCTCGCTCGCTCGCTTTATTATAACTCCGAAGATTTTCCTAAGGAAACTTAAGTCCGCTACGTCGGTTTAATCCTACTGTTAATGAAACTTTGCGAGCGCGACAGCTTACTACTACCTTCGATCGTCTTTTATTAAATGCCATCGTTGCTCCGTTATAACGTTCAACGTGACGAAGATTTGTTTTACGTAGAAACAATTGGAAGTTTTAATTCATTCATTTATTTTCTTTTACCTCTAGAAGATAAGGTATTTATACCAAGTATCTCTTTGTTTTTCTCTATTTCTCTCTCTCTCTCTCTCTCTCTCTCTCTCTCTCTCTCTCTCTCTCTTTTCTTTATCTCTCTATCTCTCTTTCTATCTTTTCAGTTACGACATGAGAGGAAAACATTCAGAAAAGGCATCGCATTGGAAGGACAAGGAGCATTTGAACGAATTCACGCAGTTTCGAATGAATACTGATCCAGCTATGTTAGTCATCAGTGACGTCGAGGAAAAAGACGAGGGAGATTATAGATGTCGGGTGGATTTCACTAAGAGTCCCACAAGGAACTCAAGGATTTATCTATCTATTATTGGTAAGTACATGTGCGTATATATTTATATGCGTGTATGTGTACATGTGTGTGTGTATGTGTACATACGTATTTCAATATATATATATATATATATATATATATATATATATATATATATATATATATATATATATATAGAAATTTTTTATATACATATATATATAAACAATGACATCCATTTTACGAGTACGTACTTATATATATATATACATATTTGTATATATGTATGAATTTAGTATGTATGTATATATCGGTGAGGAGAAGAGGAAATAGAACGGGGAAAAAAAATGAAAGAGAGAAAGAAAAAGAGAAAACATAGCAACGTGCATCGTATCCTTTTTGAAATTCATAACGATCTTATGGAAGAGGGAGCTCGCGATAATAATCTCCTGCAACATGTTGGCTGCGTATTCGCACCCTCCTTACGACGTTTTATCAGGGTAGCCACGTGCCGGTGTTGTAAGTACGCGGAAGCCGCGCCATTTTTCCGGGACATTAAACCCATACCGGCGCTCGTACCTTCCCATCCTTGCGCGCACCAATATCATCTTCTCTTATCCACATCCTCCTCCCCTCATATCGCCAAGCACTTCTTTCTCCTTTAAGAAACTTGTGGAAATAACCAGCTGTTTCACCGCACACAATCCGCAACATTGCTCTCCGATCTCGATTTTTTCGCATTAGGATAGTATTATTTTTTTTTATCTCTTTTTTTTTCTGAGTCATTACGCTTCTATGTAATACAATATATGTACATAAATATTCATAGAAAATCAGGGTTTGGGAGAGAGAGAGAGAGAGAGAGAGAGAGAGAGAGAGAGAGAGAGAGAGTGGGAGGTATATAAATATACTGAATGTGCGAAACACATCGGTAAGGATGAACTCGTTAAAGAGATATCGCAATACATCGATTGTAGCCTCATGAGGGGATAACGATTTGCATATCGAATTTATCTACATTTAACTACGTGTATAGATTAACGGAACATTTAATTGGTTAGCGTATCAATGCAAGGAGCGACAGTAATGCTTATTGTCATAATACATCTACGGTATGGGAATTCGCACGGGCAGCACAAACCACGATTTATGTGGAAATTCGGCCAATAGGAAGCCTCGCATAGTTCGCATAGTTTAGTGTGTAATCCATGTACCTGAACCTCTAGTACGTGTGTGCGGTATTGTACTCGACATATTCCCCATATATAAATATATATATATATATATATATATATATATATAGGTATAGATAAAGACATATATATATATTATATATATATATATATATATATATATATATATATAAATATATAACATATACTTTTGTTATATAGTTCTACATATAAATAAATAAATATATATATATATAGGTAAATATATATATTTATATGTATGTATATACTTAACACATACACATATTCGCTTTTGCGATGCGAATTGTTTTCTCTATATTCTATACGATTTATACGCGAGAGCGTACATACGATACACTTTATACCCTCCATTGTATTGGGTTAGGTCGTTCACATTGTTCCCAATTCAAAAGTATAATCGTAATGGTAGCGGAAACATGAAAGGTAAAGGTATACCAACCAATTTCCGAAAGTGAAAAAGCGAAGTGCTGGATCAAAGGAGAAAAGAAGAAAAATTGATGGCAAAGTAAACGATAACGCTTTCTTTCGGTTACCGTTCTCTCTCAATTTTGTTCTCGTATCGTTAGATCGGATATTACGGATAACGCGAAGGTAATTTTTTGTTGGACCAAATGGCTCTTACGTTACCAACACGATCCACCTAAAAGTCTTTTTGAGGATAAAGAAATGAAAGAAAAGAAGCTCTTTATTATAGCACGTATATAAATTTAATCCGGTCTTTATGTACTATCGGAAAAAACGTTAATATCGACTCATATACGGAAATTAATATTTCTTTCAAGGTTGAACCATTTCGTTATATTAATAGAAATGAATGAAATTTTTGTAATCGAATTAACGTATCTTATCTTCCATGAATGATTAGATCTGACTATTTCAATAAAGGCGTTTGCATTCGAGCTTTTCAAATGACACGAATATTGCGAGTTTATTGATTCAATAATTACCTATCTATTTTCTGAATACATTCTACTCGAACCTGATATCATTGGATTTAATGCATATGTAATTCAATAACGATAAAATCCTCTCTATTCTCAATTTCTCAAAGCTCTTTGTTCACCATCGAATACACTTTCGTCCGCAAAGTTTATTTTTAAATCCTAAAACTCATCTATTCCGATAATTCCAATTGAACGATCCATCTCAGCTTACGTCGATTCTTTCGATTCTTTGTACCTTCGTTTGCTCGCGATGCGATAATTTTCAATTCTATTCAATGGCAAAATGTTCTTTAGCAATGGCGGCGACTAAGCCGATTAACGGAGTTCTCGGCTAAGCATAATTCCTACTCCGCTTCTCTCGATTTTTTTTTCCTTTTCTTTTTTTTCTTTCTTTTTTTTCTTTTTTCTTTTTTTTCTTTTTTTTTTCTTTTTTTTTTTCAGTGTTTCGCGTCGCTTTAGAGAGGAGCTTTGCTTTGTATTTACAAACGGAATTTCTACGTACCAACATATTTCTTTACACAAGGTCGCACGTGTATGATCGCGTTTACATCGGTATTATGATCTTTTATCGCTATTATCTAAAGCTTTACGCTTTGACGTAATAATTACTCTTTCGCATAATCGAGTATCGTTATGTTTTAGTCGCTTTCCATCTAACACTCTCGTATCCAAGTTCTCTCCTCGTTCGTACAATATGCGACTCATGAAACGGATAAGGGAACAAAACGACGAATACGAGTATCATTTAGTAATGGTCGAATCTACGACGACAAAATCACGATGCAGAATACCAAAGGATTTAACGTTTCCTAGCAGTGCGACAAAATCGATGATTCGTCGTAGCTCTCCTTGTCACATTATACCGACAAATATCTCACCGCTCCTTCGTAATACCGTATAATATTCGAACAAATCTACTGGAAGTCTTCCGGCGGTACAAAATACTGCCATTTCCGTTCCCTGATCGGTAATATTTTCGCGTTGCAATGCCGTCGGCCTTTGGCTTCTTACCGTAGGAAGAAACGAAGGAACTATTGCCTTTCTTAGGCCGTTCGTCTTTCAACGTATAGTAAACAAATTAAATCCGTTAAAATTCACTCACGTGAATATCGTAGAAGAAGGAAAAAAAAAATGTTTTCTAAAGAAACATTTCGAAATGATAAACTCTAAGAAATAAATTTTAATGTTGTTATCTTTTTTTTTTTCCCCTTTCTTTTTTAGTACCACCGCATAAGCCAAACATCATCGACGAACGTGGAAAAACTGTATCGACCGTGGCCGGACCATACGAAGAGGGTGGTATTATGAAGTTAACGTGTTTAGTATCAGGAGGTAAGTTTGAAATAGATCTTGTTTACATCTTCATTTAAAAAGATATAAAGGTTAACGACAGAAAAAAATAACGCAATACGATCGAGACGTTTCATCGTGGCTACGTCTTATTAAAAATCCTTTTAAAACCCTTGCAGAAAGTCGGGATCCATTAAGATAAATCTTCAAAGAAAGTAGCCAAAGCAAAGCAAGACCGGTCATAGAGCACGCAGGCCACGCTCATCTTTCGCTACGCTTTGCTCGACTCATTCTATCTTCTTTTGGTTTCGCTTTGGTTTTAGTTCGTCCTGGCTTTTCTTACCTTCCCTCTATTATATTTTAATATCTGGCCGAGCGCTACCTCTGAAAGACGAAGGCAATAACGATAATAAATTTATTTTTATTACCTCGTACGAACCGTCGCCTAGAGGAGACACGTCGGAATTATATAGCAAAAGCTTGGATGAGTTCTACTCCCTCTTAACCACGAGTTTGCTCCTACCGCTTGCTTCTCTTCGAGTCTCCCCTCTCCTACTTTCGCGTTGTCACTGAGAGCGAAAATGGATCCGTGGAAAAAGATAATGAGGCCGCAGACGTGCGACCCTTCGACCTCTCTCTTGTCCCTTCACCACTTCCCAACTCTCCTTAGCACATTCATCCTTGAGGGTTTGTTCTCTCACGCAACGATTATTATAAATTATGAGTTAACGAGCAGTTCTCTCTCCCTCTCTCTCTCTCTCTCTCTCTCTCTCTCTCTCTCATTTTCTCTCTATCTTTATCTTTCGCATTGCTCGAGTGCCTTCAATTCTTATCTCGACGTAATATTCCAATCGTCCAATTGCCCAACCCTCTTATGGAGGTCGAATAAATGGATTACATTTTTTATACGAAATTTCCCTGTTCTCAGGTCGCCCGGAACCTACGGTAAAATGGTGGCGAGGAGAAACCCTATTAGATTCGAAGGACGTGCCTGGAGAGTTTCCATCCCTTCGTCGAAATACTCTGCTCGTGACCGATCTTTCCAGAGCGGATCTTCACGCTGTCTTCACCTGTCAGGCTTCCAACAATAACATCAGTCAACCGGAGTCGGCCTCGGTTGCGATCGAAATGCATCGTGAGTAATGTTCCCTTTCTATTATCCTTTTATCGTGTTTCTTACTCTCTCTCTCTCTCTCTCTCTCTCTCTCTCTCTCTCTCTCTTTCTCTTTCTCTTTCTTTCTTTCTCTCTTTCTCTAAAGGTAAAGTTCTCCCTAGTATCTTCTTAGGAACCAGCTTGCGTTTCATTATCTCACGAATCCAAATTATACGACACTTCTTGCATCTCCATACATATGTATGCGAACGTAGGAGCTTGTTAAGGAGACACGTATTTTGCCATAGCCGGGTGGATCCACTAGCTTTCCTTTAAAGTCTCGCGCCTCGTTTCTCTTCTGCTTTTTCATGAAACATTATGATATTTTATAAATTTACATGATTACTTAGGAAGGTCTATTCCTAAAGAATTTCACTTTAAACATTCATACGCTAATTTCGACGCTTTTCCCGCGACAAAATTCCAAGGTGCGTTATTTCGAATGCCATTTCAAATGATTTTGCTCGTTCCACCTAAGAGATGGCTCTGGCGAAACTCTCAACTGGGAGGGTAGGTTGGAACAGAAGTAAGAAACAGAAGAAGACGGAACTAAAGCGACAAAATAAGAAAACGAATGGTAAATAAAATAAGGGAAGAAAGCGGAAAGAGAAAGAGAGAGAGAGAGAGAGAGAGAGAGAGAGAGAGAGAGAGAGAGGGAAAGAGTAAAAAAGAGCATTTTCGTTGGCCAGTGTCGTTTGTTTCTTCGAGTTTAACAAGCTCTAGCTGAAAGTGACTTTTCTTTCACTTCTTTTTTCATTCCCCTACTTTTTCGTTCTCCTCTTCATACCATCGTTGAGACAGACCTTCTCTTGGATGGGAATGCGTTTACGAATCGAGTCAAAGAGAAAAATCTGCGTTGTTAAGCAAACGAAGCTGGAAGCCGGCCTAAGAAAAAGTATTTTAAGTTAGACATAGCCACGATACAAACCACTTCTCTCTTATCCTTTCGTCCTCGGCCTTCTCGGCTTCTTTCTTCTTTTTTTTTTTTCTTTCTTTCTTTTTTCTTTATGTTTTTTATTTTTTATTTTATTTTTTCTATTTATTTCTTTCGTTCATTCTTTCGTTTCTTTCTTTCTTTATTTATTTATTTTCTTTCTTTTTACTTCGACTTTGCTCGAACACCAAACGATCGAACGAAAAACTTGGCCGAAGAAAATACGAAGAAAGCTTCTCTGTTGTTTTAAGAAAAGAAAAAAGGAAAGATGCGAGTAAATTCTTTTGAAGTATACTATGCAGAAGGTTAGTTTCGTTCGTTGTTTGGTTGAAAAAGAATTTAAAAAATTTCTTAATAGAGATAGACGTGTATATATATATATATATATATATATATATATATATATATATATATATATATATATATAATCGAACGACGAAAGAATTCATTTGGCATGCATATTTAGTGAAATCATTGGCTATTTCCACTAGGTCTCAATAGATTTTATGAATATATAATATGTCACAGACATATTGATTTTGTTACTTCAATATATACCGACGTTAAGCTTGAAACAACGAGAAAAGAGAGAAAGAGAGAGAGAGAGAGAGAGAGAGAGAGAGAGGGAAAAATAGAGAGACGAAGAAAATGCGAACGTAAAATATAAATCTTAGTAAGAAGAATGAGCTCTTTGCTAGAAGAAGACTGAATGTTGAAAAATAAACGACTCGGTCAAAAAAAGATAACAAAAAAGAAAAAAAAAAAAAGAAAAATCTGAGGAATGGAAATGGAGAACAAAAAAGCATAATTTTTGTTAGTAAAAACAATAAGGAAAAGGTCGCAAGCTCTATCTTAAAGATATTCTAGATTTTTATTAAATTCCACTAGAAAGTCCGAAGAATGGAAACGATTCGAAGACATACCGGAAGTTACGTCATTGCTACCTGCTTTCCTTTTCTTTTTTTTTTTTACCATTGTCTGAAATACGAGAATATCTTTAAACGGAAATGTCGACGGGCAACTCAAGAACTCCTATTGCGAATTTAATAGAGAAATAGCGACGCGATAAGGAATGCATCTTCTCTTGAAATTTTACAACAATTCGAATCTAAATAAGAAAAATTTTTTTTATAGAAAAATTAAGAAATATTTCCTCATAACATGTCATTCGAGAAGATATGAATTCAATTTATGGAATTCATAGGGATGAATGAATCTATTTGATATCATTATAAATCATATGCATCTTTTTCAATTCGATCTTCATATGCAAAAGAAAAAAGAAAGGAAAAAGAAAAAAAAATTGAAGCGTTGTCTCGCAATAATCAATTTCTTCATTTCTTTTTAATACATATTTGTTTACATATTATCTCGCTATCTAAACGTCAACGTTTCACATATTCGCGATATTCTCCTCTTTGCGTGAATAAATTAAATTTCTACATAGGCCTGAGTATCCTTCCGTGCTGCTCATATTATCTTCCATACATACATATATTTATCAATCTATTTTCTTTTTTTTTCTCTCTCTCTCTCTTTTTTGCAGTACCTACTAGAAGAGAACATGCTGCGACGATCGATCAAAAGATATAAAACGTTTAAACGATCCAATCTACTTTTTAGATACGAATCTAACCTGTCTATAAATATGCAGACGTTTAGTAAGCATAAAGCGAAAAACATGCGAGCAAATATGTATAACGAAGAGCGATAAGAAAAATGTATCTATCTCAAGCATAGACTATACGCGCTAACGAGACACACAGATTTGATTGTAAGTGTTAATGTGAAAGAACACAATATAATTCCAATGACCTCCGTGACAATTGCCATAATGGAACTTGAAGGGAAATAAATATTTACACGATCTTTCCGATGGTCGATAAGAAAATTCTACGAAATAAACATATATAATCACGTAATAAGTTGTAATTTAAAAAGGGGGTGGGGGTGGGGGGGGGAGGAAAAAAAGAAAAAAAAGAATGGAGAAAAAAAGGAAAAAATATTCCAT